>NW_027141024.1:1352500-1357500 GCF_036365525.1 Heterodontus francisci
CATATATATAAGTCTCAGTGTCTGGACTGTGGTGTGCGTGGGTGCAATTATATAATTCTCAGTGTCTGGGCTGTGGTGTGCGTGCGTGCATATATATAAGTCTCAGTGTCTGGACTGTGGTGTGTGTGTGTGTGTGTGTGTGCATGCGTGCAATTATCTAAGTCTCAGTGTCTGGGCTGTGGTGTGTGTGTGTGTGTGTGCATATATATAAGTCTCAGTGTCTGGGCTGTGGTGTGTGTGTGTGTTTGTGTGTGTGTGTGTCTGTGTATGTGTGTGTGTGTGTGTGTGATGTGTTTGTGCATATATATATGTCTCAGTGTCTGGGCTGTGGTGTGTGTGTGTGTGCATATATATAAGTCTCAGTGTCTGGGCTGTGGTGTGTGTGTGTGTGTGTGTGTGTGCATATATATAAGTCTCAGTGTCTGGGCTGTGGTGTGCGTGCGTGCATATATATAAGTCTCAGTGTCTGGACTGTGGTGTGTGTGTGTGTGCGTGCATGCAATTATCTAAGTCTCAGTGTCTGGGCTGTGGTGTGTGTGTGTGTGTGTGCATATATATAAGTCTCAGTGTCTGGGCTGTGGTGTGTGTGTGTATGTTTTTGCATATGTATAAGTCTCATTGTCTGGGCTGTGGTGTGTGTGTGTGTGTGCTCAATGAGATAAGTCTCAGTGTCTGGGCTGTGGTGTGTGTGTGTGTGCATATATATAAGTCTCAGTGTCTGGGCTGTGGTGTGTGTGTGTGTGTGTGTGTGTGCATATATGTAAGTCTCAGTGTCTGGGCTGTGGTGTGTGTGTGTGTGTGTGTGTGTGTGTGTCTGTGTATGTGTGTGTGTGTGTGTGTGATGTGTTTGTGCATATATATATGTCTCAGTGTCTGGGCTGTGGTGTGTGTGTGTGTGTGTGTGTGTGTGTGTGTGCATATATGTAAGTCTCAGTGTCTGGGCTGTGGTGTGTGTGTGTGCATATATATAGTTCTCAGTGTCTGGGCTGTAGTGTGCGTGCATGCAATTATATAAGTCTCAGTGTCTGGGTTGTGGTGTGTGTGTGTGTGCATATATAGAAGTCTCAGTGTCTGGGCTGTAGTGTGAGTGAGTGTGTGTGTGTGTGCATATATATAAGTCTCAGTGTCTGGGCTGTGGTGTGTGCGTGCGTGCAATTATGTCAGTCTCAGTGTCTGGGCTGTGGTGTGTTTGTGTGCGTGTGTGTGCATATATATATGTCTCACTGTCTGGGCTGTGGTGTGTGTGTGTGCGTGTGTGTGCATATATATAAGTCTCAGTGTCTGGACTGTGGTGTGCGTGGGTGCAATTATATAATTCTCAGTGTCTGGGCTGTGGTGTGTGTGCGTGCATATATATAAGTCTCAGTGTCTGGACTGTGGAGTGTGTGTGTGTGTGTGTGTTTCTGTGTCTGTGTGTGTGTGTATGTGTTTGTGCAATTATATAAGTATCAGTGTCTGGGCTGTGGTGTGCGTGCGTGCATATATATAAGTCTCATTGTCTGGACTGTGGTGTGTGTGTGTGTGTGAGTGTGCGTGCGTGCAATTATCTAAGTCTCAGTGTCTGGGCTGTGGTGTGTGTGTGTGTGTGCATATATATAAGTCTCAGTGTCTGGGCTGTGGTGTGTTTGTGTGCGTGTGTGTGCATATATATATGTATCACTGTCTGGGCTGTGGTGTGTGTGTGTGTGTGTGCATATATATAAGTCTCAGTGTCTGGACTGTGGTGTGCGTGGGTGCAATTATATAATTCTCAGTGTCTGGGCTGTGGTGTGCGTGCTTGCATATATATAAGTCTCAGTGTCTGGACTGTGGTGTGTGTGTGTGTGTGTGTGTGCATGCGTGCAATTATCTAAGTCTCAGTGTCTGGGCTGTGGTGTGTGTGTGTGTGTGCATATATATAAGTCTCAGTGTCTGGGCTGTGGTGTGTGTGTGTGTTTGTGTGTGTGTGTGTCTGTGTATGTGTGTGTGTGTGATGTGTTTGTGCATATATATATGTCTCAGTGTCTGGGCTGTGGTGTGTGTGTGTGTGCATATATATAAGTCTCAGAGTCTGGGCTGTGGTGTGTGTGTGTGTGTGTGTGTGTGTGCATATATATAAGTCTCAGTGTCTGGGCTGTGGTGTGCGTGCGTGCATATATATAAGTCTCAGTGTCTGGACTGTGGTGTGTGTGTGTGTGCGTGCGTGCAATTATCTAAGTCTCAGTGTCTGGGCTGTGGTGTGTGTGTGTGTGTGTGTGTGCGCATATATATAAGTCTCAGTGTCTGGGCTGTGGTGTGTGTGTGTATGTTTTTGCATATGTGTAAGTCTCATTGTCTGGGCTGTGGTGTGTGTGTGTGTGCATATATATAAGTCTCAGTGTCTGGGCTGTGGTGTGTGTGTGTGTGTGTGTGTGTGCATATATATAAGTCTCAGTGTCTGGGCTTTGGTGTGTGTGTGTGTGTGTGTGTGCATATATATAAGTCTCAGTGTCTGGGCTGTGGTGTGTGTGTGTGCATATATATAGTTCTCAGTGTCTGGGCTGTCGTGTGCGTGTGTGCATATATATAGTTCTCAGTGTCTGGGCTGTAGTGTGCGTGCATGCAATTATATAAGTCTCAGTGTCTGGGTTGTGGTGTGTGTGTGTGTGCATATATAGAAGTCTCAGTGTCTGGGCTGTAGTGTGAGTGAGTGTGTGTGTGTGTGCATATATATAAGTCTCAGTGTCTGGGCTCTGGTGTGTGCGTGCGTGCAATTATGTCAGTCTCAGTGTCTGGGCTGTGGTGTGTTTGTGTGCGTGTGTGTGCATATATATATGTCTCACTGTCTGGGCTGTGGTGTGTGTGTGTGTGTGTGTGTGTGTGTGTGTGTGCATATATATAAGTCTCAGTGTCTGGACTGTGGTGTGCGTGGGTGCAATTATATAATTCTCAGTGTCTGGGCTGTGGTGTGTGTGCGTGCATATATATAAGTCTCAGTGTCTGGACTGTGGAGTGTGTGTGTGTGTGTGTGTGTCTGTGTCTGTGTGTGTGTGTATGTGTTTGTGCAATTATATAAGTATCAGTGTCTGGGCTGTGGTGTGCGTGCGTGCATATATATAAGTCTCAGAGTCTGGACTGTGGTGTGTGTGTGTGTGTGAGTGTGCGTGCGTGCAATTATCTAAGTCTCAGTGTCTGGGCTGTGGTGTGTGTGTGTGTGTGCATATATATAAGTCTCAGTGTCTGGGCTGTGGTGTGTGTGTGTGTTTGTGTGTGTGTGTGTGTGTCTGTGTGTGTGTATGTGTTTGTGCATATATATGTGTCTCAGTGTCTGGGCTGTGGTGTGTGTGTGTGTGCATATATATAAGTCTCAGTGTCTGGGCTGTGGTGTGTGTGTGTGTGCGAAAAGAGATAAGTCTCAGTGTCTGGGCTGTGGTGTGTGTGTGTGTGTGTGTGTGTGTGCATATATATAAGTCTCAGTGTCTGGGCTGTGGTGTGTGTGTGTGTGTGTGTGTGTGTGTGTGTGTGTGCATATATATAATTCTCAGTGTCTGGGCTGTGGTGTGTGTGTGTGTGTGCGCATATATATAAGTCTCAGTGTCTGGGCTGTGGTGTGTGTGTGTGTGTGTGTGCATATATATAAGTCTCAGTGACTGTGCTGTGGTGTGTGTGTGTGTGTGTGTGTGTGTGCATATATATAAGTCTCAGTGACTGTGCTGTGGTGTGTGTGTGTGTGTGTGTATATATATAAGTCTCAGTGTTGGGCTGTGGTGTGTGTGTGAGTGTGTGTGTGTGCATATATATACGTCTCAGTGTCTGGGCTGTGGTGTGTGTGTGTGTGTGTGTGTGTGTGTGTGTGCATATATATAAGTCTCAGTGTCTGGGCAGTGGTGTGTGTGTCAGTGTGTGTGTGTGCATATATATAAGTCTCAGTGTCTGGGCTGTGGTGTGTGTGTGTGTGTGTGTGTGTGCATATATATAATTCTCAGTGTCTGGGCTGTGGTGTGAGTGTGTGTGTGAGTGTGTGTGTGTGTGCATATATATAAGTCTCAGTGTCTGGGCTGTGATGTGTGTGTGTGTGTGTGCATATATATAAGTCTCAGTGTCTGTGCTGTGGTGTGTGTGTGTGAGTGTGTGTGTGTGCATATATATAATTCTCAGTGTCTGGGCTGTGGTGTGTGTGTGTGTGTGTGTGTGCATATATAAGTCTCAGTGTCTGTACTGTGGTGTGTGTGTCTGTGTGTGTGTGTGTGTGTGTCTGTGTGTGTGCACATATGTAAGTCTCAGTGTCTGTACTGTGGTGTGTGTGTGAGTGTGTGTGTGTGTGTGTGTGCATATATATATGTCTCAGTGTCTGGGCTGTGGTGTGTGTGTGTTTGTGCGTGTGTGCATATATATATAAGTCTCAGTGTCTGTGCTGTGGTGTGTGTGTGTGTGTGTGTGTGTGTGAGTGTGTGTGTGTGCATATATTAAATTCTCAATGTCTGGGCTGTGGTGTGAGTGTGTGTGAGTGTGTGTGTGTGTGCATATATATAAGTCTCAGTGTCTGGGCTGTGGTGTGTGTGTGTGTGTGTGTGTGTGCGTTTGTGTGTGTGTGTGTGTGTGCATATATATAATTCTCTGTGTCTGGGCTGTGGTGTGAGTGTGTGTGTGTGTGTGTGTGTGTGTGTTTGTGCATATATATATGTCTCAGTGTCTGGGTGTGGTGTGTGTGTGTGTGTGCATATATATCAGTCTCAGTGTCTGGGCAATGGTGTGTGTGTGTGTATATATATAAGTCTCTGTGTCTGGGCTGTGGTGTGTGTGTGTGTGTGTTTGTGTGTGTGTGTGTGTGCATATATATAAGTCTCAGTGGCTGGACTGTGGTGTGTGTGTGTGTGTGTGTGTGTGTGTGCATATATATAATTCTCAGTGTCTGGGCTGTGGTGTGTGTGTGTGTGTGTGTGTGTGCATATATATAAGTCTCAGTGTCTGGGCTGTGGTGTGCGTGCGTGCATATATATAAGTCTCAGTGTCTGGACTGTGGTGTGTGTGTGTGTGCGTGC
>NW_027141024.1:1372500-1375000 GCF_036365525.1 Heterodontus francisci
TGTGTGTGTATGTGTGTGTGCATATATATAACTCTCAGTGTCTGGGCTGTGGTGTGTGTGTGTGTGTGTATGTGTGTGTGCATATATATAAGTCTCAGTGTCTGGGCTGTGGTGTGAGTGTGTGTGTGTGTGTGCGTATATATATGTCTCAGTGTCTTGGTTGTGGTGTGTGCGTGTGTGTGCATATATATATGTCTCAGTGTCTGGGCTGTGGTGTGTGTGTGTGTGTATGTGTGTGTGCATATATATAATTCTCAGTGTCTGGGCTGTGGTGTGAGTGTGTGTGTGTGTGTGTGCGTATATATATGTCTCAGTGTCTTGGTTGTGGTGTGTGTGTGTGTGTGCATATATATATGTCTCAGTGTCTGGGCTGTGGTGTGTGTGTGTGTGTATGTGTGTGTGCATATATATAATTCTCAGTGTCTGGGCTGTGGTGTGTGTGTCTGTGCATATATATAAGTCTCAGTGTCTGGGCTGTGGTGTGTGTGTGTGTGTGTGTGTGCATATTTATAATTCTCTGTGTCTGGGCTGTGGTGTGAGTGTGTGTGTGTGTGTGTGTGTGTGTGTGTGTGTGTGTGTGTGTGTGTGTGTGTGTGTGTGTGTGTGTGTGTGCATATATATAATTTTCAGAGTCTGGGCTGTGGTGTGTGTGTGTTTGTGTGTGTGTGTGTGCATATATATAATTCTCAGAGTCTGGGCTGTGGTGTGTGTGTGTGTGTGTGTGTGTGTGTGTGTGTGTGTGTGTGTGTGTGTGTGCATATATATATGTCTCAGTGTCTGGGCTGTGGTGTGTGTGTGTGCATATATATAAGTCTCAGTGTCTGGGCTGTGGTGTGTGTGTGTGTGTGTGTGAGTGTGTGTGTCTGTGCATATATATATGTCTCACTGTCTGGGCTGTGGTGTGTGTGTGTGTGTGCATATATATAATTCTCAGAGTCTGGGCTGTGCTGTGTGTGTGTGTGTGTGTGTGTGTGTGTATATATGTAAGTCTCAGTGTCTGGGCTGTGGTGTGTGTGTGTGCATATATAGAGTTCTCAGTGTCTGGGCTGTAGTGTGCGTGCATGCAATTATATAAGTCTCAGTGTCTGGGTTGTGGTGTGTGTGTGTGTGCATATATAGAAGTCTCAGTGTCTGGGCTGTAGTGTGAGTGAGTGTGTGTGTGTGTGCATATATATAAGTCTCAGTGTCTGGGCTGTGGTGTGTGCGTGCGTGCAATTATGTCAGTCTCAGTGTCTGGGCTGTGGTGTGTTTGTGTGCGTGTGTGTGCATATATATATGTCTCACTGTCTGGGCTGTGGTGTGTGTGTGTGTGTGTGCATATATATAAGTCTCAGTGTCTGGACTGTGGTGTGCGTGGGTGCAATTATATAATTCTCAGTGTCTGGGCTGTGGTGTGTGTGCGTGCATATATATAAGTCTCAGTGTCTGGACTGTGGTGTGTGTGTGTGTGTGTGTGTGTGTGTGTGTGTGTGTGTGTGTGTGTGTGTGTGTGTGTGTGTGTCTGTGTGTGTGTGTGTGTGTGTATGCGTTTGTGCATATATATAAGTCTCAGTGTCTGGACTGTGGTGTGCGTGCGTGCAATTATATAAGTATCAGTGTCTGGGCTGTGGTGTGCGTGCGTGCATATATATAGGTCTCAGTGTCTGGACTGTGGTGTGTGTGTCTGTGTGTGTGCGTGCGTGCAATTATCTAAGTCTCAGTGTCTGGGCTGTGGTGTGTGTGTGTGTGTGTGTGTGTGTGTGTGTGTCTGTGTATGTGTGTGTGTGTGTGTATGTGTTTGTGCATATATATATGTCTCAGTGTCTGGGCTGTGGTGTGTGTGTGTGTGTGTGTGTTTGTGTGTGTGTGTGTGTCTGTGTATGTGTGTGTGTGTGTGTATGTGTTTGTGCATATATATATGTCTCAGTGTCTGGGCTGTGGTGTGTGTGTGTGTGCATATATATAAGTCTCAGTGTCTGGGCTGTGGTGTGTGTGTGTGTGTGTGTATATATATAAGTCTCAGTGTCTGGGCTGTGGTGTGTGTGTGTATGTTTTTGCATATGTATAAGTCTCATTGTCTGGGCTGTGGTGTGTGTGTGTGTGCATATATATAAGTCTCAGTGTCTGGGCTGTGGTGTGTGTGTGTGTGTGTGTGTGCATATATATAAGTCTCAGTGTCTGGGCTGTGGTGTGTGTGTGTATGTTTTTGCATATGTATAAGTCTCAGTGTCTGGGCTGTGGTGTGTGTGTGTGTGTGTGTGTGTGCATATATATAAGTCTCAGTGTCTGGGCTGTGGTGTGTGTGTGTGTGTGTGTGTGTGTGTGTGTGTGTGTGCATATATATAATTCTCAGTGTCTGGGCTGTGGTGTGTGTGTGTGTGTGTGCATATGTATAAGTCTCATTGTCTGGGCTGTGGTGTGTGTGTGTGTGTGCATATATATAAGTCTCAGTGTCTGGGCTGTGGTGTGTGTGTATGTTTTTGCATATGTATAAGTCTCATTGTCTGGGCTGTGGTGTGTG
>NW_027141024.1:1440000-1450000 GCF_036365525.1 Heterodontus francisci
AAATATATAAGTCTCAGTTTCTGCGCTGTAGTGTGTGTGTGTGTGTGTGTGCAAATATATAAGTCTCTGTGTCTGGACTGGTGTGTGTGTGTGCAAATATATAAGTCTCAGTGTCTGGGATGTGTTCTCTGTGTGTGTGTGTGTGTGTGTGTGTGTGTCTGTGTGTCTGTGTGTGTGTGAAATATGTCTCAGGGCCTGGACTGTGGTGTGTGTGTGTGTGTATACATATAATTCTCAGGTCTGTACCAGCATGAGGCACTGTGCTGACCACACTAGAGCCCTGACCAGCATGAGGCACTGTGCTGACCACATTAGAGCCCTGTCCAGCATGCGGCACTTTGCTGACTATACTAGAGCCCTGACCAGCATGAGGCACTGTGCTGACCACACGAGAGCCCTGTCCAGCATGGGGCATTGTGCTGACCATACAAGAGCCCTGTCCAGCATGGGGCATTGTGCTGACCACACTCGAGCCCTGTCCAGCATGGGGCACTGTGCTGACCATACTAGAGCCCTGTCCAGCATGGGGCATTGTGCTGACCATACTAGAGCCCTGACCAGCATGAGGCACTGTGCTGACCACACTAGAGCCCTGTCCAGCATGGGGCATTGTGCTGACCATACAAGAGCCATGTCCAGTATGGGGCATTGTGCTGACCATACTAGAGCCCTGTCCAGCATGTGGCACTTTGCTGACCATACTAGAGCCTTGTCCAGCATGGGGCATTGTGCTGACCATACAAGAGCCCTGTCCAGCATGGGGCACTGTGCTGACCACACTAGTGCCCTGTCCAGCATGGGGCATTGTGCTGACCACACTAGAGCCCTGTCCAGCATGGGGCATTGTGCTGACCATACTAGAGCTCTGTCCAGCATGGGGCATTGTGCTGACCATACTAGAGCTCTGTCCAGCATGGGGCATTGTGCTGACCATAATAGAGCTCTGTCCAGCATGGGGCATTGTGCTGACCATACTAGAGCTCTGTCCAGCATGGGGCATTGTGCTGACCATACTCGGGCCCTGTCCAGCATGGGGCATTGTGCTAACCATGCCGAAGCCCTGTCCAGCATGGGGCATTGTGCTGACCATACTCGGGCCCTGTCCAGCATGGGGCATTGTGCTAACCATGCTGGAGCCCTGTCCAGCATGGGGCATTCTGCTGACCATACTAGAGCCCTGTCCAGCATGGGGCATTGCGCTGATAATACTAGAGCAATGTCCAGCATGGGGCATTGTGCTGACCATACTCGAGCCCTGTCCAGCATGGGGCATTGTGCTGATAATACTAGAGCCCTGTCCAGCATGGGGCATTGTGCTGACCATACTAGAGCCCTGTCCAGCATGGGGCATTGTGCTGACCATACGAGAGCCCTGTCCAGCATGGGGCATTGTGCTGACCATACTAGAGCCCTGTCCAGCATGGGGCACTGTGCTGACCACTCTAGAGCCCTGTCCAGCATGGGGCATTGTGCTGACCACACTAGAGCCCTGTCCAGCATGGGGCATTGTGCTGACCATACGAGAGCTCTGTCCAGCATGGGGCATTGTGCTGACCATACTAGAGCCCTGTGCAGCATGGGGCATTGTGCTGACCACACTAGAGCCCTGTCCAGCATGGGGCATTGTGCTGACCATACTGGAGCTCTGTCCAGCATGGGGCACTGTGCTGACCAAACTAGAGCCGTGTCCAGCATGGGGCATTGTGCTGACCATACTAGAGCTCTGTCCAGCATGGGGCACTGTGCTGACCATACTGGAGCCCTGTCCAGCATGGGGCATTGTGCTGACTATACTGGAGCCCTGTCCAGCATGGGGCATTGTGCTGACCATACAAGAACCTTGTCCAGCATGTGGCATTGTGCTGACCATACTAGAGCTCTGTCCAGCATGGGGCATTGTGCTGACCATACTAGAGCTCTGTCCAGCATGGGGCACTGTGCTGACCATACTAGAGCCCTGTCCAGCATGGGGCATTGTGCTGACCACACTAGAGCCCTGTCCAGCATGGGGCACTGTGCTGACCACACTAGAGCCCTGTCCAGCATGGGGCATTGTGCTGATAATACTAGAGCTCTGTCCAACATGGGGCATTGTGCTGACCATACTAGAGCCCTGTGCAGCATGGGGCATTGTGCTGACTATACTAGAGCCCTGTCCAGCATGGGGCATTGTGCTGACCATGCTAGAGCTCTGTCCAGCATGGGGCACTGTGCTGACCATACTAGAGCTCTGTCCAGCATGGGGCATTGTGCTGACCATACTAGAGCCCTGTGCAGCATGGGGCATTGTGCTGACTATACTAGAGCGCTGTCCAGCATGGGGCATTGTGCTGACCATACTAGAGCTCTGTCCAGCATGGGGCATTGTGCTGACCATACTAGAGCTCTGTCCAGCATGGGGCATTGTGCTGACCATACTAGAGCCCTGTCCAGCATGGGGCACTGTGCTGACCATACTAGAGCCCTGTCCAGCATGGGGCATTGTGCTGACCATACTAGAGCTCTGTCCAGCATGGGGCATTGTGCTGACCATACTAGAGCTCTGTCCAGCATGGGGCACTATGCTGACCACTCTAGAGCCCTGTCCAGCATGGGGCACTGTGCTGACCATACTAGAGCCCTGTCCAGCATGGGGCACTGTGCTGACCATACTAGAGCTCTGTCCAGCATGGGGCATTGTGCTGACCATACTAGAGCCCTGTCCAGCATGGGGCACTGTGCTGACCATACTAGAGCTCTGTCCAGCATGGGGCATTGTTCTGATAATACTAGAGCCCTGTCCAGCATGGGGCATTGTGCTGACCATACTAGAGCCCTGTCTAGCATGGGGCATTGTGCTGATAATACGAGAGCTCTGTCCAGCATGGGGCACTGTGCTGACCATACAAGAGCTCTGTCCAGCATGGGGCATTGTGCTGACCATACTAGAGCTCTGTCCAGCATGGGGCATTGTGCTGACCATACTGGAGCAATGTCCAGCATGGGGCATTGTGCTGACCATACTAGAGCTCTGTCCAGCATGGGGCATTGTGCTGACCATGCTAGAGCTCTGCCCAGCATGGGGCACTGTGCTGACCATACTAGAGCCCTGTCCAGCATGTGGCACTGTGCTGACCATACTAGAGCCCTGTCCAGCATGGGGCATTGTGCTGACCATACTAGAGCCCTGTCCAGCATGGGGCATTGTGCTGACCATACTAGAGCTCTGTCCAGCATGGGGCATTGTGCTGACCACACTAGAGCTCTGTCCAGCATGGGGCATTGTGCTGATAATACTAGAGCCCTGTCCAGCATGGGGCATTGTGCTGACCATACTAGAGCCCTGTCCAGCATGGGGCACTGTGCTGACCACACTAGAGCCCTGTCCAGCATGGGGCATTGTGCTGACCATGCTGGAGCATTGTCTAGCATGGGGCATTGTGCTGACCATACTAGAGCTCTGTCCAGCATGGGGCACTGTGCTGACCATACTATAGCTCTGTCCAGCATGGGGCATTGTGCTGATAATACTAGAGCTCTGTCCAGCATGGGGCACTATGCTGACCACTCTAGAGCTCTGTCCAGCATGGGGCATTGTGCTGACCATACTAGAGCCCTGTCCAGCATGGGGCATATTGCTGACCATACTAGAGCTCTGTCCAGCATGGGGCATTGTGCTGACCATACTAGAGCCCTGTCCAGCATGGGGCATTGTGCTGACCATACTAGAGCTCTGTCCAGCATGGGGCATTGTGCTGACCATACTAGAGCTCTGTCCAGCATGGGGCATTGTGCTGATAATACTAGAGCTCTGTCCAGCATGGGGCACGGTGCTGACCACACTAGAGCCCTGTCCAGAATGGGGCATTGTGCTGACCATACTAGAGCTCTGTCCAGCATGGGGCATTGTGTTGACCATACTAGAGCCGTGTCCAGCATGGGTCATTGTGCTGACCATACTAGAGCTCTGTCCAGCATGGGGCATTGTGCTGATAATACTAGAGCTCTGTCCAGCATGGGGCACTGTGCTGACCATACTAGAGCCCTGTCCAGCATGGGGCACTGTGCTGACCACACTAGAGCCCTGTCCAGCATGGGGCATTGTGCTGACCATACTGGAGCATTGTCCAGCATGGGGCACTGTGCTGACCATACTAGAGCTCTGTCCAGCATGGGGCATTGTGCTGACCATACTAGAGCCCTGTGCAGCATGGGGCATTGTGCTGACTATACTAGAGCGCTGTCCAGCATGGGGCATTGTGCTGACCATACTAGAGCTCTGTCCAGCATGGGGCATTGTGCTGACCATACTAGAGCTCTGTCCAGCATGGGGCATTGTGCTGACCATACTAGAGCCCTGTCCAGCATGGGGCACTGTGCTGACCATACTAGAGCCCTGTCCAGCATGGGGCATTGTGCTGACCATACTAGAGCTCTGTCCAGCATGGGGCATTGTGCTGACCATACTAGAGCTCTGTCCAGCATGGGGCACTATGCTGACCACTCTAGAGCCCTGTCCAGCATGGGGCATTGTGCTGACCATACTAGAGCTCTGTCCAGCATGGGGCACTGTGCTGACCATACTATAGCTCTGTCCAGCATGGGGCATTGTGCTGATAATACTAGAGCTCTGTCCAGCATGGGGCACTATGCTGACCACTCTAGAGCTCTGTCCAGCATGGGGCATTGTGCTGACCATACTAGAGCCCTGTCCAGCATGGGGCATATTGCTGACCATACTAGAGCTCTGTCCAGCATGGGGCATTGTGCTGACCATACTAGAGCCCTGTCCAGCATGGGGCATTGTGCTGACCATACTAGAGCTCTGTCCAGCATGGGGCATTGTGCTGACCATACTAGAGCTCTGTCCAGCATGGGGCATTGTGCTGATAATACTAGAGCTCTGTCCAGCATGGGGCACTGTGCTGACCACACTAGAGCCCTGTCCAGAATGGGGCATTGTGCTGACCATACTAGAGCTCTGTCCAGCATGGGGCATTGTGTTGACCATACTAGAGCCGTGTCCAGCATGGGTCATTGTGCTGACCATACTAGAGCTCTGTCCAGCATGGGGCATTGTGCTGATAATACTAGAGCTCTGTCCAGCATGGGGCACTGTGCTGACCATACTAGAGCCCTGTCCAGCATGGGGCACTGTGCTGACCACACTAGAGCCCTGTCCAGCATGGGGCATTGTGCTGACCATACTGGAGCATTGTCCAGCATGGGGCACTGTGCTGACCATACTAGAGCTCTGTCCAGCATGGGGCATTGTGCTGACCATACTAGAGCCCTGTGCAGCATGGGGCATTGTGCTGACTATACTAGAGCGCTGTCCAGCATGGGGCATTGTGCTGACCATACTAGAGCTCTGTCCAGCATGGGGCATTGTGCTGACCATACTAGAGCTCTGTCCAGCATGGGGCATTGTGCTGACCATACTAGAGCCCTGTCCAGCATGGGGCACTGTGCTGACCATACTAGAGCCCTGTCCAGCATGGGGCATTGTGCTGACCATACTAGAGCTCTGTCCAGCATGGGGCATTGTGCTGACCATACTAGAGCTCTGTCCAGCATGGGGCACTATGCTGACCACTCTAGAGCCCTGTCCAGCATGGGGCATTGTGCTGACCATACTAGAGCTCTGTCCAGCATGGGGCACTGTGCTGACCATACTATAGCTCTGTCCAGCATGGGGCATTGTGCTGATAATACTAGAGCTCTGTCCAGCATGGGGCACTATGCTGACCACTCTAGAGCTCTGTCCAGCATGGGGCATTGTGCTGACCATACTAGAGCCCTGTCCAGCATGGGGCATATTGCTGACCATACTAGAGCTCTGTCCAGCATGGGGCATTGTGCTGACCATACTAGAGCCCTGTCCAGCATGGGGCATTGTGCTGACCATACTAGAGCTCTGTCCAGCATGGGGCATTGTGCTGACCATACTAGAGCTCTGTCCAGCATGGGGCATTGTGCTGATAATACTAGAGCTCTGTCCAGCATGCGGCACTGTGCTGTCCTCACTAGAGCCCTGTCCAGAATGGGGCATTGTGCTGACCATACTAGAGCTCTGTCCAGCATGGGGCATTGTGTTGACCATACTAGAGCCGTGTCCAGCATGGGTCATTGTGCTGACCATACTAGAGCTCTGTCCAGCATGGGGCATTGTGCTGATAATACTAGAGCTCTGTCCAGCATGGGGCACTGTGCTGACCATACTAGAGCCCTGTCCAGCATGGGGCACTGTGCTGACCACACTAGAGCCCTGTCCAGCATGGGGCATTGTGCTGACCATACTGGAGCATTGTCCAGCATGGGGCACTGTGCTGACCATACTAGAGCTCTGTCCAGCATGGGGCATTGTGCTGACCATACTAGAGCCCTGTGCAGCATGGGGCATTGTGCTGACTATACTAGAGCGCTGTCCAGCATGGGGCATTGTGCTGACCATACTAGAGCTCTGTCCAGCATGGGGCATTGTGCTGACCATACTAGAGCTCTGTCCAGCATGGGGCATTGTGCTGACCATACTAGAGCCCTGTCCAGCATGGGGCACTGTGCTGACCATACTAGAGCCCTGTCCAGCATGGGGCATTGTGCTGACCATACTAGAGCTCTGTCCAGCATGGGGCATTGTGCTGACCATACTAGAGCTCTGTCCAGCATGGTGCACTATGCTGACCACTCTAGAGCCCTGTCCAGCATGGGGCACTGTGCTGACCATACTAGAGCCCTGTCCAGCATGGGGCACTGTGCTGACCATACTAGAGCTCTGTCCAGCATGGGGCATTGTGCTGACCATACTAGAGCCCTGTCCAGCATGGGGCACTGTGCTGACCATACTAGAGCTCTGTCCAGCATGGGGCATTGTGCTGATAATACTAGAGCTCTGTCCAGCATGGGGCATTGTGCTGACCATACTAGAGCCCTGTCTAGCATGGGGCATTGTGCTGATAATACGAGAGCTCTGTCCAGCATGGGGCACTGTGCTGACCATACAAGAGCTCTGTCCAGCATGGGGCATTGTGCTGACCATACTAGAGCTCTGTCCAGCATGGGGCATTGTGCTGACCATACTGGAGCAATGTCCAGCATGGGGCATTGTGCTGACCATACTAGAGCTCTGTCCAGCATGGGGCATTGTGCTGACCATGCTAGAGCTCTGCCCAGCATGGGGCACTCTGCTGACCATACTAGAGCCCTGTCCAGCATGTGGCACTGTGCTGACCATACTAGAGCCCTGTCCAGCATGGGGCATTGTGCTGACCATACTAGAGCCCTGTCCAGCATGGGGCATTGTGCTGACCATACTAGAGCTCTGTCCAGCATGGGGCATTGTGCTGACCACACTAGAGCTCTGTCCAGCATGGGGCATTGTGCTGATAATACTAGAGCCCTGTCCAGCATGGGGCATTGTGCTGACCATACTAGAGCCCTGTCCAGCATGGGGCACTGTGCTGACCACACTAGAGCCCTGTCCAGCATGGGGCATTGTGCTGACCATACTGGAGCATTGTCTAGCATGGGGCATTGTGCTGACCATACTAGAGCTCTGTCCAGCATGGGGCACTGTGCTGACCATACTATTGCTCTGTCCAGCATGGGGCATTGTGCTGATAATACTAGAGCTCTGTCCAGCATGGGGCACTGTGCTGACCACTCTAGAGCTCTGTCCAGCATGGGGCATTGTGCTGACCATACTAGAGCCCTGTCCAGCATGGGGCATATTGCTGACCATACTAGAGCTCTGTCCAGCATGGGGCATTGTGCTGACCATACTAGAGCCCTGTCCAGCATGGGGCATTGTGCTGACCATACTAGAGCTCTGTCCAGCATGGGGCATTGTGCTGACCATACTAGAGCTCTGTCCAGCATGGGGCATTGTGCTGATAATACTAGAGCTCTGTCCAGCATGGGGCACTGTGCTGACCACACTAGAGCCCTGTCCAGATTGGGGCATTGTGCTGACCATACTAGAGCTCTGTCCAGCATGGGGCATTGTGTTGACCATACTAGAGCCGTGTCCAGCATGGGTCATTGTGCTGACCATACTAGAGCTCTGTCCAGCATGGGGCATTGTGCTGATAATACTAGAGCTCTGTCCAGCATGGGGCACTGTGCTGACCATACTAGAGCCCTGTCCAGCATGGGGCACTGTGCTGACCACACTAGAGCCCTGTCCAGCATGGGGCATTGTGCTGACCATACTGGAGCATTGTCCAGCATGGGGCATTGTGCTGACCATACTAGAGCTCTGTCCAGCATGGGGCATTGTGCTGACCATACTAGAGCTCTGTCCAGCATGGGGCATTGTGCTGACCATACTAGAGCTCTGTCCAGCATGGGGCACTGTGCTGACCACACTAGCGCCCTGTCCAGCATGGGGCATTGTGCTGACCATACTGGAGTCCTGTCCAGCATGGGGCACTGTGCTGACCATACTAGAGCTCTGTCCCGCATGGGGCATTGTGCTGACCATACTAGAGCTCTGTCCAGCATGGGGCATTGTGCTGATAATACTAGAGCTCTGTCCAGCATGGGGCACTGTGCTGACCATACTAGAGCCCAGTCCAGCATGGGGCATTGTGCTGATAATACTAGAGCTCTGTCCAGCATGGGGCATTGTGCTGACCACACTAGAGCCCTGTCCAGCACGGGGCACTGTGCTGACCATACTGGAGCATTGTCCAGCATGGGGCATTGTGCTGACCATACTAGAGCTCTGTCCAGCATGGGGCATTGTGCTGACCATATTAGAGTTTTGTCCAGCTTGGGGCATTGTGCTGACCATACTAGAGCTCTGTCCAGCATGGGGCATTGTGCTGACCATACTAGAGCTCTGTCCAGCATGGGGCATTGTGCTGATAACACTAGAGCTCTGTCCAGCATGGGGCATTGTGCTGACCATACTAGAGCCCTGCCCAGCATAGGGCATTGTGCTGACCATACTAGAGCCCTGTCCAGCATGGGGCACTGTGCTGACCATATTAGAGTTTTGTCCAGCATTGGGCATTGTGCTGGCCATACTAGAGCTCTGTCCAGCATGGGGCATTGTGCTGACCATACTAGAGCTCTGTCCAGCATGGGGCACTGTGCTGATAATACTAGAGCCCTGTCCAGCATGGGGCATTGTGCTGATAATACTAGAGCCCTGTCCAGCATGGGGCACTGTGCTGATAATACTAGAGCCCTGTCCAGCATGGGGCACTGTGCTGATAATACTAGAGCTCTGTCCAGCATGGGGCATTGTGCTGACCACACTAGAGCCCTGTCCAGCATGGGGCATTGTGCTGACCATACTGGAGCATTGTCCAGCATGGGGCATTGTGCTGACCATACTAGAGCCCTGTGAAGCATGGGGCATTGTGCTGACCATACTAGAGCCCTGTGCAGCATGGGGCATTGTGCTGATAATACTAGAGCTCTGTCCAGCATGGGGCATTGTGCTGACCATACTAGAGCTCTGTCCAGCATGGGGCATTGTGCTGACCATACTAGAGCTCTGTCCAGCATGGGGCATTGTGCTGACCACACTAGTGCCCTGTCCAGCATGGGGCATTGTGCTGATAATACTAGAGCTCTGTCCAGCATGGGGCACTGTGCTGACCATACTAGAGCCCTGTCCAGCATGGGGCACTGTGCTGACCACACTAGAGCCCTGTCCAGCATGGGGCATTGTGCTGACCATAATGGAGCATTGTCCAGCATGGGGCATTGTGCTGACCATACTAGAGCTCTGTCCAGCATGGGGCATTGTGCTGGCCATATTAGAGTTCTGTCCAGCATGGGCCATTGTGCTGACCATACTAGAGCTGTGTCCAGCATGGGGCATTGTGCTGACCATGCTAGAGCTCTGTCCAGCATGGGGCATTGTGCTGACCATACTGGAGCCCTGTCCAGCATGCGGCACTGTGCTGACCATACTAGAGCTCTGTCCCGCATGGGGCATTGTGCTGACCATACAAGAGCCCTGTCCAGCATGGGGCATTGTGCTGATAATACTAGAGCCCTGTCCAGC
>NW_027141024.1:3022500-3069256 GCF_036365525.1 Heterodontus francisci
CAGTCTGATGTCTAATTTCTCTGTTTATTTCTGACACTCACACACATACACTGATCTGGTAACTTTGCTCCAGTCTGATGTCTAATTTCTCTGTTTATTTCCCTTCCTCACAGTTAACTTGCTGACGATTGGGATCCTGTCTCGGGGAAAGTGCGGTCTCTCCAAATGTGTCACTCGGTACCTGGTGGCCATGTCAGCGGCGGATCTACTGGTCATTATCCTGGACCTGATATTCAGACACATTCCCATTGTTTATTGGGAACAGTTTCAGTTCCTGTGGTACATCCCCGTGTGTAATATCCACGCCGTCCTGCTTTACACAGTCACAGACTGTTCTGTCTGGTTCACCGTCACTTTCACCTTTGATCGATTTGTGGCCATTTGTTGTCAGAATCTGAAAAGTAAATATTGCAGTGAGAAAACATGTGCTGTGGTTGTGGGAACAGTGAGTGTGCTGAGCTGTTTAAAGAACATCTTCTGGTATTTTATGTTCACGGGTTGGTATTGGCTGGGGAACCTCCCCTGGTTTTGTGATGTAACAATAGATGTTCGGGAATCTCGTGTCTGGGGAACAATCGAGTTCCTCCACAACATTCTAACCCCGGTCATCCCATTTGTGCTGATTCTGCTGCTCAACGCTCTCACCGTCAGACACATTTTAGTGAGCAGCAGAGGACGCAGGAGACTCCGGGCTCACAGCAGTGGAGAGAGTCACAGAGACCCCGAGATGGAGAGTCGAAGGAAATCTATCATTTTACTGTTAGTTATCTCTGGTAATTTCATGCTGTTGTGGGCCCTGTTAATGGTGTATTCTATATGGAACCGGATGTATTATTTGGGTTATCGGTCTGTTTATCTCCCTGGGTTTCTGCTGGAATTGTCCTTCATGCTCCAGCTCCTGAGCTGCTCCACAAACACTGTGATTTACGCCGTGACCCAGACTCAGTTCAGAGAGCAGGTGAAGAATGTGCTGAAATATCCCTTTAATACAATTGTTAAATTAATTCAATAATCAGAGGAGGGGGAGGGGACAGTCACCATGGAGACAGAGCGGGGGAGGGGCCTGTCACCATGGAGACAGAGCGGGGGAGGGGACTGTCACCATGGAGACAGAGCGGGGGAGGGGACTGTCACCATGGAGACAGAGCGGGGGAGGGGCCTGTCACCATGGAGACAGAGCGGGGGAGGGGCCTCTCACCATGGAGACAGAGCGGGGGAGGGGACTGTCACCATGGAGACAGAGCGGGGGAGGGGCCTCTCAGCATGGAGACAGAGCGGGGGAGGGGCCTGTCACCATGGGGACAGAGCGGGGGAGGGGCCTGTCACCATGGGGACAGAGCGGGGGAGGGGACTGTCACCATGGAGACAGAGCGGTGAAGGGGCCTGTCACCATGGGGACAGAGCGGGGGAGGGGACTGTCACCATGGAGACAGAGCGGGGGAGGGGACTGTCACCATGGGGACAGAGCGGGGGAGGGGACTGTCACCATGGAGACAGAGCGGGGGAGGGGACTGTCACCATGGAGACAGAGCGGGGGAGGAGACTGTCACCATGGAGACAGAGCGGGGGAGGGGCCTCTCACCATGGAGACAGAGCGGGGGAGGGGACTGTCACCATGGAGACAGAGCGGGGGAGGGGCCTCTCACCATGGAGACAGAGCGGGGGAGGGGAATGTCACCATGGAGACAGAGCGGGGGAGGGGCCTCTCACCATGGAGACAGAGCGGGGGAGGGGACTGTCACCATGGAGACAGAGCGGGGGAGGGGCCTGTCACCATGGAAACAGAGCGGGGGAGGGGCCTCTCACCATGGAGACAGAGCGGGGGAGGGGCCTCTCACCATGGAGACAGAGCGGGGGAGGGGACTGTCACCATGGAGACAGAGCGGGGGAGGGGACTGTCACCATGGAGACAGAACGGGGGATGGGCCTCTCACCATGGAGACAGAGCGGGGGAGGGGCCTGTCACCATGGAGACAGAGCGGGGGAGGGGACTATCACCATGGAGACAGAGCGGGGGAGGGGACTGTCACCATGGAGACAGAGCGGGGGAGGGGCCTGTCACCATGGAGACAGAGCGGGGGAGGGGCCTGTCACCATGGAGACAGAGCGGGGGAGGGGCCTGTCACCATGGAGACAGAGCGGGGGAGGGGACTGTCACCATGGAGGCAGAGCGGGGGAGGGGACTGTCACCATGGAGACAGAGCGGGGGAGGGGACTGTCACCATGGAGACAGAGCGGGGGAGGGGCCTCTCACCTTGGAGACAGAGCGGGGGAGGGGCCTCTCACCATGGAGACAGAGCGGGGGAGGGGCCTCTCACCATGGAGACAGAGCGGGGGAGGGGCCTCTCACCATGGAGACAGAGCGGGGGAGGGGACTGTCACCATGGTGACAGAACGGGGGAGGGGCCTCTCACCATGGAGACAGAGCAGGGGAGGGGCCTCTCGCCATGGAGACAGAGCGGGGGAGGGGCCTCTCACCATGGAGACAGAGCGGGGGAGGGGCCTGTCACCATGGAGACAGAGCGGGGGAGGAGACTGTCACCATGGAGACAGAGCGGGGGAGGGGCCTCTCACCATGGAGACAGAGCGGGGGATGGGCCTCTCACCATGGAGACAGAGCGGGGGAGGGGCCTGTCACCATGGAGACAGAGCGGGGGAGGGGACTATCACCATGGAGACAGAGCGGGGGAGGGGACTGTCACCATGGAGACAGAGCGGGGGAGGGGCCTGTCACCATGGAGACAGAGCGGGGGAGGGGCCTGTCACCATGGAGACAGAGCGGGGGAGGGGACTGTCACCATGGAGACAGAGCGGGGGAGGGGACTGTCACCATGGAGACAGAGCGGGGGAGGGGACTGTCACCATGGAGACAGAGCGGGGGAGGGGACTGTCACCATGGAGACAGAGCGGGGGAGGGGCCTCTCACCATGGAGACAGAGCGGGGGAGGGGCCTCTCACCATGGAGACAGAGCGGGGGAGGGGCCTCTCACCATGGAGACAGAGCGGGGGAGGGGACTGTCACCATGGAGACAGAACGGGGGAGGGGCCTCTCACCATGGAGACAGAGAAGGGGAGGGGCCTCTCGCCATGGAGACAGAGCGGGGGAGGGGCCTCTCACCATGGAGACAGAGCGGGGGAGGGGACTGTCACCATGGAGACAGAGCGGGGGAGGTGACTGTCACCATGGAGACAGAGCGGGGGAGGTGCCTCTCACCATGGAGACAGAGCGGGGGAGGGGCCTCTCACCATGGAGACAGAGCGGGGGAGGGGCCTGTCACCATGGAGACAGAGCGGGGGAGGGGACTGTCACCATGGAGACAGAGCGGGGGAGGGGACTGTCACCATGGAGACAGAGCGGGGGAGGGGACTGTCACCATGGAGACAGAGCGGGGGAGGGGCCTCTCACCATGGAGACAGAGCGGGGGAGGGGCCTCTCACCATGGAGACAGAGCGGGGGAGGGGACTGTCACCATGGAGACAGAACGGGGGAGGGGCCTCTCACCATGGAGACAGAGCAGGGGAGGGGCCTCTCGCCATGGAGACAGAGCGGGGGAGGGGCCTCTCACCATGGAGACAGAGCGGGGGAGGGAACTGTCACCATGGAGACAGAGCGGGGGAGGGGACTGTCACCATGGAGACAGAGCGGGGGAGGGGACTGTCACCATGGAGACAGAGCGGGGGAGGGGCCTCTCGCCATGGAGACAGAGCGGGGGAGGGGCCTGTCACCATGAAGACAGAGCGGGGGAGGGGACTGTCACCAGGGAGACAGAGCGGGGGAGGGGACTGTCACCATGGAGATAGAGCGGGGGAGGGGCCTGTCACCATGGAGACAGAACGGGGGAGGAGACTGTCACCATGGAGACAGAGCGGGGGAGGGGACTGTCACCATGGAGACAGAGCGGGGGAGGGGCCTCTCACCATGGAGATAGAGCGGGGGAGGGGCCTGTCACCATGGAGACAGAGCGGGGGAGGGGCCTCTCACCATGGAGACAGAGCGGGTTAGGGGCCTGTCACCATGGATACAGAGCGGGGGAGGGGCCTCTCACCATGGAGACTGAGCGGGGGAGGGGCCTCTCACCATGGAGATAGACCGGGGGAGGGGCCTGTCACCATGGAGACAGAGCGGGGGAGGGGCCTGTCACCATGGAGACAGAGCGGGGGAGGGGACTGTCACCATGGAGACAGAGCGGGGGAGGGGACTGTCACCATGGAGACAGAGCGGGGGAGGGGCCTCTCACCATGGAGATAGAGCGGGGGAGGGGCCTGTCACCATGGAGACAGAGCGGGGGAGGGGCCTCTCACCATGGAGATAGACCGGGGGAGGGGACTGTCACCATGGAGACAGAGCGGGGGAGGGGACTGTCACCATGGAGACAGAGCGGGGGAGGGGCCTCTCACCATGGAGACAGAACGGGGGAGGGGCCTGTCACCATGGAGACAGAGCGGGGAGGAGCCTGTCACCATGGAGACAGAGCGGGGGAGGGGCCTGTCACCATGGAGACAGAGCGGGGGAGGGGCCTGTCACCATGGAGACAGAGCGGGGGAGGGGAATGTCACCATGGAGACAGAGCGGGGGAGGGGCCTGTCACCATGGAGACAGAGTGGGGGAGGGGCCTGTCACCATGGAGACAGAGCGGGGGAGGGGACTGTCTCCATGGAGACAGAGCGGGGGAGAAGCCTGTCACCATGGAGACAGAGCGGGGGAGGGGAATGTCACCATGGAGACAGAGCGGGGGAGGGGCCTGTCACCATGGAGACAGAGCGGGGGAGGGGCCTGTCACCATGGAGACAGAGCGGGGGAGGAGCCTGTCACCATGGAGACAGAGCGGGGGAGGAGCCTGTCACCATGGAGACAGAGCGGGGGAGCGGCCTCTCACCATGGAGACAGAGCGGGGGAGGGGACTGTCACCATGGAGACAGAGCGGGGGAGGGGCCTCTCACCATGGAGACAGAGCGGGGGAGGAGCCTGTCACCATGGAGACAGAACGGGGGAGGGGCCTGTCACCATGGAGACAGAGCGGGGGAGGGGACTGTCACCATGGAGACAGAGCGGGGGAGGGGCCTCTCACCATGGAGACAGAGCGGGGGAGGGGCCTGTCACCATGGAGACAGAGCGGGGGAGGGGACTGTCACCATGGAGACAGAGCGGGGGAGGGGCCTCTCACCATGGAGACAGAGCGGGGGCGGGGACTGTCACCATGGAGACAGAGCGGGGGAGGAGACTGTCACCATGGAGACAGAGCGGGGGAGGGGCCTCTCACCATGGAGACAGAGCGGGGGAGGGGACTGTCACCATGGAGACAGAGCGGGGGAGGGGCCTCTCACCATGGAGACAGAGCGGGGGAGGGGCCTGTCACCATGGAGACAGAGCGGGGGAGGAGACTGCTACCATGGTGACAGAGCGGGGGAGGGGCCTGTCACCATGGAGACAGAGCGGGGGAGGGGCCTCTCACCATGGAGACAGAGCGGGGGAGGGGACTGTCACCATGGAGACAGAGCGGGGGAGGGGCCTCTCACCATGGAGACAGAGCGGGGGAGGGGACTGTCACCATGGAGACAGAGCGGGGGAGGGGACTGTCACCATGGAGACAGAGCAGGGGAGGGGACTGTCACCATGGAGACAGAGCGGGGGAGGGGCCTCTCACCATGGAGACAGAGCGGGGTAGGGGCCTCTCACCATGGAGAGAGAGCGGGGGAGGGGACTGTCACCATGGAGACAGAGCGGGGGAGGGGCCTCTCACCATGGAGACAGAGCGGGGGAGGGGACTGTCACCATGGAGACAGAGCGGGGGAGGGGCCTCTCACCATGGAGACAGAGCGGGGGAGGGGCCTGTCACCATGGGAACAGAGCGGGGGAGGGGCCTCTCACCATGGAGACAGAGCGGGGGAGGGGACTGTCACCATGGAGACAGAGCGGGGGAGGGGACTGTCACCATGGAGACAGAGCGGGGGAGGAGACTGTCACCATGGGGACAGAGCGGGGGAGGGGCCTCTCACCATGGAGACAGAGCGGGGGAGGAGACTGTCACCATGGAGACAGAGCGGGGGAGGGGACTGTCACCATGGAGACAGAGCGGGGGAGGGGACTGTCACCATGGAGACAGAGCGGGGGAGGGGACTGTCACCATGGAGACAGAGCGGGGGAGGGGCCTCTCACCATGGAGACAGAGCGGGGGAGGAGACTGTCACCATGGAGACAGAGCGGGGGAGGGGACTGTCACCATGGAGACAGAGCGGGGGAGGGGACTGTCACCATGGAGACAGAGCGGGGGAGGGGCCTCTCACCATGGAGACAGAGCGGGGAGGGGACTGTCACCATGGAGACAGAGCGGGGGAGGGGCCTCTCACCATGGAGACAGAGCGGGGGAGGGGACTGTCACCATGGAGACAGAGCGGGGGAGGGGACTGTCACCATGGAGACAGAACGGGGGAGGGGCCTGTCACCATGGAGACAGAGCGGGGGAGGGGACTGTCACCATGGAGACAGAGCGGGGGAGGGCCTCTCACCATGGAGATAGAGCGGGGGAGGGGCCTCTCGCCATGGAGACAGAGCGGGGGAGGGGCCTCTCACCATGGAGACAGAGCGGGGGAGGGGACTGTTTCCAGGGTGACGGAGTGGGGGCGTGGTCTGTTTCCAAGGTGACGGGAGTGGGGGGCGGGGTCTGTTTCCAGAGTGACGGTAGTGGGGGGCGGGGTCTTTTTCCAGAGTGACGGCGAGTGTGGGCGGGGTCTGTTTCCAGAGTGACGGGTGTGGGGGCGGGGTCTGTTTCCAGAGTGACGGGAGTGGGGGCGGGGTCTGTTTCCAGAGTGACGGGAGTGGGGGCGGGGTCTGTTTCCAAGGTGACGGGTGTGGGGGCGGGGTCTGTTTCCAGAGTGACGGGAGTGGGGGCGGGGTCTGTTACCAAAGTGACGGCGAGTGCGGGCGGGGTCTGTTACCAGGGTGACGGGAGTGGGGGCGGGGTCTGTTACCAAAGTGACGGGAGTGGGGGGCGGGGTCTGTTACCAAGGTGACGGGAGTGGGGGCGGGGTCTGTTTCCAGGGTGACGGGAGTGGGGGCGGGGTCTTTTTCCAGGGTGACGGGAGTGGGGGCGGGGTCTGTTTCCAGGGTGACGGAGTGGGGGCGGGGTCTGTTTCCAGGGTGACGGGAGTGGGGGAGGGGTCTGTTACCAAGGTGACGGGAGTGGGGGTGGGGTCTGTTACCAAGGTGACGTGAGTGGTGGCGTGGTCTGTTTCCAGGGTGACGGGAGTGGGGGCGGGGTCTGTTTCCAGGGTGACGGGAGTGGGGGCGGGGTCTGTTACCAAAGTGACGGGAGTGGGGGGCGGGGTCTGTTACCAAGGTGACGGGAGTGGGGGCGGGGTCTGTTTCCAGGGTGACGGGAGTGGGGGCGGGGTCTTTTTCCAGGGTGACGGGAGTGGGGGCGGGGTCTGTTTCCAGGGTGACGGAGTGGGGGCGGGGTCTGTTTCCAGGGTGACGGGAGTGGGGGCGGGGTCTGTTACCAAGGTGACGGGAGTGGGGGCGGGGTCTGTTACCAAGGTGACGGGAGTGGGGGCGGGGTCTGTTTCCAGGGTGACGGGGAGTGGGGGCGGGGTCTTTTACCAAGGTGACGGGAGTGGGGGCGGGGTCTGTTACCTAGGTGACGGAGTGGGGGCGGGGTCTGTTACCAAGGTGACGGAGTGGGGGCGGGGTCTGTTACCAAAGTGACGGAGTGGGGGCGGGGTCTGTTTCCAGGGTGACGGGGAGTGGGGGCGGGGTCTGTTTCCAGGGAGACGGGAGTGGGGGCGGGGTCTGTTTCCAGGGTGATGGGAGTGGGGGCGGGGTCTGTTTCCAGGTGATGGGAGTGGGGGCGGGGTCTGTTACCAGGGTGATGGGAGTGGGGGCGGGGTCTGTTTCCAGGGTGATGGGAGTGGGGGCGGGGTCTGTTTCCAGGTGATGGGAGTGGGGGCGGGGTCTGTTTCCAGGGTGACGGGAGTGGGGGCGGGGTCTGTTTCCAGGGTGATGATGGTGGGGGCGGGGTCTGTTTCCAGGGAGACGGGAGTGGGGGCGGGGTCTGTTTCCAGGGTGATGGGAGTGGGGGCGGGGTCTGTTTCCAGGTGATGGGAGTGGGGGCGGGGTCTGTTTCCAGAGTGACGGGAGTGGGGGCGGGGTCTGTTTCCAGGGTGATGGGAGTGGGGGTGGGGTCTGTTTCCAGAGTGACGGAGTGGGGGCGGGGTCTGTTTCCAGAGTGACGGGAGTGGGGGCGGGGTCTGTTTCCAGGGTGACGGGGAGTGGGGGCGGGGTCTGTTTCCAGGGAGACGGGAGAGGGGGCGGGGTCTGTTTCCAGGGTGACGGGAGTGGGGGCGGGGTCTGAATCTTTCTGATTCTTTTATAATCCCTTTCAAACTAAAAGAATCCTGATAATTATTGATAATTCTTTATAATAATTTATAAACATTTACTGACCTTTACAACCTTTATAAACTGTTTATAATTCTTCCTCTCACTTTGTAAATCTTTATAATATTTATGATTGTCTGTGATTTATTATCCTTTATGAGATTTGATTCTCATTTATAATCTGTTACATTCACTGCCCTGGACAGAAAACATTGAAAATGATCCCCGTGGATTACTCTCAATTCAAACAGATCACAGAGCATATCATTTAAAATGGCTGCAGCACATGTCGCGTAAAATGGCCGCAGTGAAGGTGACATCAAACAGACCACAGTGCATATCATTTAAAATGGCCGCAGCACATGTCACGTAAAATGGCTGCAGTCAAGGTGACATCAAACAGACCACAGAGCATAACATTTAAAATGGACGCAGTGACGGTGACATCAAACAGACCACAGTGCATATCATTTAAAATGGCCGCAGCACATGTCGCGTAAAATGGCCGCAGTGAAGGTGACATCAAACAGACCACAGTGCATATCATTTAAAATGGCCGCAGCACATGTCACGTAAAATGGCTGCAGTCAAGGTGACATCAAACAGACCACAGAGCATAACATTTAAAATGGACGCAGTGACGGTGACATCAAACAGACCACAGTGCATATCATTTAAAATGGCCGTACCATATGTCACATAAAATGGCCGCAGTGAAGGTGACATCAAACAGACCACAGAGCACATCATTTAGAATGGCCGCAGCACATGTCGCTTAAAATGGCCGCAGTGCAGGTGACATCAAACAGCCAACAGTGCATATCATCAGATCGAACAGGCCTTTGTTAAAACCAGCTGGAGTGGTACTGAGTCCCACACACACACCAGGAAACAGCCAATTCAATCCAGACCTCTATTAATGCCAGCTGGAGTGGTACTGAGCCCCACTCACACACCAGATAAGAGCCAATTGAATTTGAGCCTATATTAATACCAGCTGGAGTGGTACTGAGGCTCATTCACATACCGGGAAAGAACCAATTCAATCCAGGCCCCTATTTATACCAGCTGGAGTAAAATTAACTCCCATTCACACACCAGGAAAGAGCCAATTGAAACCGAGCCTATATTATCACCAGCTGGAGTGGGACTGAGACCCACTGACACACCAGGAAAGAGCCAATTCAATGCAAACCTTTATTAATACCAGCTGGAGTGGGACTGAGACCCACTCACACACCAGGAAAGAGATAGTTCATTCCAGGCTTCCATTAAAACTAGCTGGAGTGGCACTGAGTCCCACTAACACACCGGAAAGAGCCAATTCAATCCAGGTCTCTATTAATACCAGCTGGAGTGGAATTAACTCCCACTCACACAACAGGAAAGAGCAAATTCAATCCAGACCTCTATTAATACCAGCTGGAGTGGAGTTAACTCCCACTCACACACCAGGAAAGAGCTAATTCAATCCAGACCTCTATTAATACCAGCTGGAGTGGTACTGAGTCCCACTTACACACCAGAAAGAGCCAATTCAACCCAAGCCTCTATTAATACCAGCTGGAGGGGTACTGAGTCCCACTCACACAGCAGGAAAGGGACAGTTCATTACAGGCCTCTATTAATACCAGCTGGAGTGGCAGTGAGTCCCACTCACACCAGTAAAGAGCCAATTCAATCCAGGCCTCTATTTATACCAGCTGGAGTGGTACTGAGCCCCACTCGCACACCAGGAAAGAGGCAATTCAATCCAGGTATCTATTAATAGCAGCTGGAGTGGTACTGAGTCCCACTCACTCACCAGGAAGGAGCCAATTCAATCCAGACCTCTATTAATACCAGCTGGAGTGATACTGATTCTCACGGACGCACCAGGAAAGAGACCATTCCATCCAGACCTCTATTAATACCAGCTGGAGTGGCACTGAGTCCCACTAACACACCAGAAAGAGCAAATTCAAACCAGATCTCTATTAATACCAGCTGGAGTGGTACAGATCCCCACTCACTCCCCAGCAAAGAGCCAATTCAATCCAGGCCTCTATTAATACCAGCTGGAGTGGTCCTGAGTCTCACTCACACACCAGGAAAGAGACAATTCAATTTAGGCCTCTTTTAATACCAGCAGGAGTGGCACTAATCCCCACTCACTCACCAAAAAAGGGCCAATTCAATCCATGTCTCTATTAATAGCAGAAGGAGTGGAACTGAGCCCCACTCACACACCAGGAAGTGGCTAACTCAATCCAGGCCTCTATTAATACCAGCTGGAGTGGTACTGAGTCCCACTCACACACCAGTTAAGAGCCAATTCAATCCAGACCTCTATGATTAACAGCTGGAGTGGTACTGAGCCCCACTCACACACCAGGAAAGAGCCAATTCAATCCCGACCTCTATTAATACCAGCTGGAGTGGTTCGGAGTCCCACTCACACCCCAGGAAAGAGAGAATTCAATCCAGACCTCTATTAATACCAGCAGGAGTTCTACTGAACCCCACTCACACACCAGGAAAGAGCCAATTGAATCCAGAACACTAATTAATACCAGCTGGAGTGGTACTGAGCCCCACTCACACACCAGGAAAGAGCCAATTCAATCCCAACCCTATTAATACCAGCTGGAGTGGTTCTGAGCCCCTCTCACACACCAGGAAAGTGTCAATTCAATCCAGGCCTCTATTAATAACATTTGGAGTGGGACTGAATCCCACTTACACAACAGATAAGAGACAGCTCATTTCAAACATCTATAAATATCAGCTGGAATGGTACTGAACCCCACTCACCCACCCGGAAAGAGCGAATTCAGTCCAGACCTCCACAATACCAGCTGGAGTGCGACAGAGTCCCACTCGCACAGCAGGAAAGGGACAGTTCATTCCAGGCCTCTACTAATCCCAGCTGGAGTGGTTCCGAGCCCCACTCACACACCAGGAAACAGCCAACTCAATCCAGACCTCCACAATACCAGCTGGAGTGGAATTAACTCCCACTCACACACCAGGAAAGAGCCAATTCAAACCAGACCTCTATTAATACCAGCTGGAGTGGAATTAACTCCCACTCACACACCAGGAAAGAGCCAATTCAATCCAGCCCTCTATTAATACCAGCAGGAATGGTACTGAGCCCCACTCACACACCAGGAAAGTGTCAATTCAATCCAGGCCTCTATTAATAACATTTGGAGTGGGACTGAATCCCACTTACACACCAGATAAGAGACAGCTCATTTCAAACATCTATAAATATCAGCTGGAATGGTACTGAACCCCACTCACCCACCCGGAAAGAGCGAATTCAGTCCAGACCTCTTAATCCCAGCTGGAGTGCGACTGATTCCAACTCACACAGCAGGAAAGGGACAGTTCATTCCAGGCCTCTACTAATCCCAGCTGGAGTGGTTCCGAGCCCCACTCACACACCAGGAAACATCCAATTCAATCCAGACCTCCACAATACCAGCTGGAGTGCGACAGAGTCCCACTCGCACAGCAGGAAAGGGACAGTTCATTCCAGGCCTCTACTAATCCCAGCTGGAGTGGTTCCGAGCCCCACTCACACACCAGGAAACAGCCAACTCAATCCAGACCTCCACAATACCAGCTGGAGTGGAATTAACTCCCACTCACACACCAGGAAAGAGCCAATTCAATCCAGCCCTCTATTAATACCAGCTGGAATGGTACTGAGCCCCACTCACACACCAGGAAAGAGCCAATTCAATCCAGACCTCTTTAATACCAGCTGGAGGGGTACTGAGTCCCACTCACACACCAGAAAGAGCCAATTCAATCCAGACCTCTATTAATACCAGCTGGAGGGGTACTGAGTCCCACTCACACACCAGAAAGAGCCAATTCAATCCAGACCTCTATTAATACCAGCTGGAGGGGCACTGAGTCCCACTCACACACCAGAAAGAGCCAATTCAATCCAGACCTCTATTAATACCAGCTGGAGTGGTACTGAGTCCCAATCACACACCAGGAAAGAGCCACTTCAATCCCAACCGTATTAATACCAGCTGGAGTGGTTGTGAGTCCCAATCACACACCAGGAGAGAGCCAATTCAATGCAGGCCTCTATTAATAACATTTGGAGTGGGACTGAATCCCACTCACACAGCAGAGAAGAGACAGTTCATTCCAGGACTCTATTAACACCGGGTGTTCTGGCACTGTGTCCCACTCACACACCAGAAAGAGCCAATTCATTCTAGGCCTCTATTAATACCAGCTGGAGTGATACTGATACTCACGGACACACCAGGAAAGAGACAATTCCATCCAGACCTCTATTAATACCAGCTGGAGTGGTACTGATTCTCACGGACACACCAGGAAAGAGACCATTCCATCCAGACCTCTAATAATACCAGCAGGATGGTACTGAGCCCCCCTCAGGCACCAGCAAGTGCCAATTCAATCCAAGCCTCTATTAATACCAGCTGGAGTGGTACTGAGTCCCACTCACACCAGGAAAGAGCAAATTCAACCAGATCTCTATTAATACCAGCTGGAGTGGTACGGAACCCCACTCACTCCGCAGCAAAGAGCCAATTCATTCCAGGCCTCTATTAATACCAGCTGGAGTGGTACTGAGTCTCACTCACACACCAGGAAAGAGACAATTCAATTCAGGCCTCTTTTAATACCAGCAGGAGTGGCACTAATCCCCACTCACTCACCAAAAAAGAGCCAATTCTATCCATGTCTCTATTAATAGCAGAAGGAGTAGAACTGAGCCCCGCTCACACACCAGGAAGTGGCCAACTCAATCCAGGCCTCTACTAATACCAGCTGGAGTGGTACTGAGTCCCACACACACCAGGAAAGAGCCAATTCAATCCCAACCCTATTAATACCAGCTGGAATGGTACTGAGACCCACTCACACATCAGTTAAGAGCCAATTCAATCCTGACCTCTATTAATACCAGCTGAAGTGGTACAGACTCCCACTCACACACCAGGAAAGAGCCAATTCAATCGAGACCTCTATTAATACCAGCTGGATTGGTACTGAGTCCCAATCACACACCAGGAAAGTGTCAATTCAATCCAGGCCTCTATTAATAACATTTGGAGTGGGACTGAATCCCACTTACACAACAGATAAGAGACAGCTCATTTCAAACATCTATAAATATCAGCTGGAATGGTACTGAACCCCACTCACCCACCCGGAAAGAGCGAATTCAGTCCAGACCTCTTAATCCCAGCTGGAGTGCGACTGATTCCAACTCACACAGCAGGAAAGGGACAGTTCATTCCAGGCCTCTACTAATCCCAGCTGGTGTGGTTCCGAGCCCCACTCACGAACCAGGAAACAGCCAATTCAATCCAGACCTCCACAATACCAGCTGAAGTGGAATTAACTCCCACTCACACACCAGGAAAGAGCCAATTCAATCCAGTCCTCTATTAATACCAGCAGGAATGGTACTGAGCCCCACTCAGACACCAAAAAGAGCCAATTCAATCCAGCCCTCTATTAATACCAGCTGGAGTGGTACTGAGTCCCACTCACAAACCAGGAAACAGCCAATTCAATCCAAGCCTCTATTAATACCAGCTGGAGTTGTACTGAGTCCCAGTCACAAACCAGGAAAGAGCCAATTCATTCCAGCCCTCTATTAATACCAGCTGGAGGGGTACTGAGTCCCACTCACACACCAGGAAAGAGCCAGTTCATTGCAGACCTCTATTAATAGCAGCTGGAGTTGTACTGAGTCCCACTCACAAACCAGGAAAGAGCCAATTCAATTCAGGCCTCTATTAATACCAGCTGGAGTGATACTGATTCTCACGGACACACCAGGAAAGAGACCATTCCATCCAGACCTCTAATAATACCAGCAGGATGGTACTGCGCCCCCCTCAGGCACCAGCAAGAGCCAATTCAATCCAAGCCTCTATTAATACCAGCTGGAGTGATACTCATTTCCCGGCGGAGCAGCAGGAGAAGGTAGCGACTCTTCGGTGGGTGAGTGAAGGCATCAGGAGCTGTGTTTTAAAAGTAAGTACTTACTGTTTTACTTACTGTTTTCCTTGTCTTTGAGTTTCTTTTGGCGCCGGAGGAACCGGAAGCTGGTCGGCAGCGAGGACTCCTGGGTAGGTATTTTCCTTAAAGGTGCGGAGCTGAGTAAACCCGAGCCACTACACATGTAGTGTCTCCCACCCATCATCCTCCTCTAACCTAATAATAAGACCCTTTTTACCCTCCTCCTCTAACCAAAAAGGACTGAGCAGGTAAGCTATTTACTGTTTTTGTTAATATCTATAGTTGTACTTAACTAAGGGGTAATTGAATAAAAGAAATGGCAGCCAGTGTAGTGTATTGCTCCTCCTGCAGAATGTTCGAGGTGAGGGAAACCTCCGGTGGCCCTGCCGACTTCACCTGCTGGAAGTGCATCCGTCTCCAGCTCCTATCAGACCGTGTTAGGGAATTGGAGCTGGAGCTGGATGAACTGAGGATCATTCGGGAAGCTGAGGGGTTGATAGATAGAAGCTACACGGAGGTCGTTACTCCACAAATCAAAGGCAGCTGGGTAACAGTTAGAGGTGGGAAGAGGTCAGTGCAGGGATCTCCTGTGGTCGTTCCCCTCAACAACAAGTATACAGTTTTAGATACTGTTGGGGGGGACGGCCTATCGGGGGCAGGCTGCAGTGACCGGGCCTCTGGCACGGGGTCCTGCACTGTGGCTCAGAAGGGAAGGAGGGAGAATGGGAGAGCACTAGTCATCGGGGACTCGATGGTGAGGAGTACGGACAGGCGGTTCTGTGGGCGCAGGCGAGACGCACGGATGGTTTGTTGCCTCCCTGGTGCCAGGGTCCGTGATGTTTGTGATCGCGTCTTCAGGATCCTTAAAGGGGAGGGGGAGCAGCCAGAGGTCGTGGTGCACATTGGCACCAACGACGTAGGAAGGAAGGGTGGCACAGATGTTAGAAGTGAGTTTAGGGAGTTAGGCTGGAAGCTGAAAGCTCGGACGGACAGAGTTGTTATCTCTGGTTTGTTGCCGGCGCCACGTGATAGTGAGGCTAGGAATAGGGAGAGAGCACAGCTGAACACGTGGCTGCAGGAATGGTGTAGGAGGGAGGGCTTCCAGTTCTTGGATAATTGGACTGCATTCTGGGGAAGATGGGACCTGTTCAAACAGGACGGGCTGCATCTGAACCAGAGGGGCACCAATATCCTGGGAGGGAGGTTTGCTAGTACTGTTCGGGAGGGTTTAAACTAGTTTGGGAGGGGGATGGGAACCGGAATTGTAATCCAGGGACCAGTGGGTCCACTCAGAAAGACAAAGAGTGTAGTGAGGTATTGGGGAAGGTAGCACTGTCACAGAGGACAGATGGGCACGGAGAAGGGTTAAAGTGCGTATACTTCAACGCAAGAAGCATCAGGAATAAGGTGAGTGAATTGAAGGCGTGGATGGGCACTTGGGACTACGATGTTGTGGCCATCACTGAAACGTGGATAGGTGAGGGGGAGGAATGGTTTTTGGAGGTACCTGGTTATAGATGTTTTCATAAGATTAGGAATGGTGGTAAAAGAGGTGGGGGGGTGGCATTGTTAGTTAGAAATAGTGTAACAACTGCTGAAAGAATTTTCGAGGAGGATCTGCCGACTGAGGCACTGTGGGTTGAGGTCAGGAACAGGAAAGGAGCAGTCACCTTGATGGGAGTTTTCTATAGGCCCCCCAATAGCAGCAGGGAGGTGGAAGAGCAGATTGGGAAACAGATTTTGGAAAGGAGCAGAAGTCACAGGGTAGTAATTATGGGGGATTTCAACTTCCCAAATATTGATTGGCAACTCTTTAGATCGAATAGTTTGGATGGGGTAGTGTTTGTGCAGTATGTCCAGGAAGCTTTTCTGACTCAGTATGTAGACTGCCCGACCAGAGGGGAGGCAATATTGGATTTGGTACTAGGTAATGAACCAGGGCAAGTGATAGAGCTGTTGGTGGGCGAGCACTTTGGAGATAGTGATCACAATTCTGTAGCATTCACTGTGGTAATGGAGAGGGATAGGTATGTGCAACAGGGCAAGGTTTACAATTGGGGGAAGGGTAGATATGATGCTGTCAGGCAGGAACTGAGGAGCATAAGTTGGGAGCATATGCTGGCAGGGAAGGGCACGGTCGAAATGTGGAACTTTTTCAAGGAGCAGATAGTAGGGGCCATTGATAAGCATGTCCCTGTCAGACAGGGAAGGGATGGTCATGTGAGGGAACCGTGGTTGACAAGAGAGGTTGAGAGTCTTGTTAGGAAGAAGAAGGATGCGTATATAAAGTTGAGGAAAAAGGGCACAGGCATAGCTCTGGAGGGATACAAGATGGCCAGGAAGGATCTGAAGAAAGGGATTAGGAGAGCTAAGAGAGGGCATGAAAAATGCTTGGCGGGTAGGATAAAAGAAAACCCCAAGGCCTTTTACGCGTATGTCAGAAATATGAGGATGACTAGGGGGACCATAGGTCCGGTCAAGGACAATAGCGGGAGACTGTGTGTTGAGCCGGAAGAGATAAGTGAGGTTTTGAATGAGTACTTCTCTTCAGTATTTACGAATGAGAAGGGGTGTATTACTGAAGAGGACGGTGTGAAACAGACTGGTAAGCTCGAGGAAGTGCTCGTTAGGAGGGAAGATGTGTTGGGGTTTTTGAATAACTTGAAGATAGACAAGTCTCCCGGGCCTGACGGGGTATATCCAAGGATGTTATGGGAAGCAAGGGATGAAATTGCAGAGCCGCTGGCAATGATCTTTTCATCTTCTCTGCTGACGGGGGTGGTACCAGGTGATTGGAGGGTGGCAAATGTTGTGCCCCTGTTCAAGAAAGGGAATAGGAACAACCCTGGGAATTACAGGCCAGTTAGTCTTACTTCGGTGGTAGGCAAGTTGATGGAAAAGGTGCTGAGGGATAGGATTTCTGAGCATCTGGAAAGACACTGCTTGATTCGGGACAGTCAGCACGGTTTTGTGAGGGGTAGGTCTTGCCTCACAAGCCTGATTGAATTCTTTGAGCAGGTGACCAAGCAAGTGGATGAGGGTAAACCAGTGGATGTGGTGTACATGGATTTTAGTAAGGCATTTGATAAGGTCCCCCATGGTAGACTTATGGAGAAAGTCAGGAGGCATGGGATAGTGGGGAATGTGGCCAGTTGGATTAAGAATTGGCTAACTGATAGAAGGCAGAGAGTGGTCTTAGATGGTAAATACTCAGCCTGGAGCCCAGTTACCAGTGGCGTGCCGCAGGGATCAGTTCTGGGTCCTCTCCTGTTTGTGATTTTTATTAACGACTTGGATGAGGAAGTCGAAGGGTGGGTCAGTAAATTTGCAGATGATACAAAGGTTGGTGGAGTTGTGGATACCGAGGAGGGCTATTGTCGTCTGCAAAGGGACTTGGATAGGTTGCAGTGCTGGGCTGAAAAGTGGCAGATGGAGTTTAACCCTGAAAAGTGTGAGGTCGTCCATTTTGGAAGGACAAACATGAATGCAAAATACTGGGTTAACGGTAGGGTTCTTGGGCATGTGGAGGAGCAGAGAGACCTTGGGGTCTATGTGCATAGATCATTGAAAGTTGCAACTCAAGTGGATAGGGCTGTGAAGAAGGCATATGGGGTGTTAGCGTTCATTAGCAGAGGGATTGAATTTAAGAGCCGTGAGGTGATGATGCAGCTGTACAGGACCTTGGTAAGGCCTCATTTGGAGTACTGTGTGCAGTTCTGGTCGCCTCATTTTAGGAAGGATGTGGAAGCCTTGGAGAGGGTGCAGAGGAGATTTACCAGGATGTTGCCTGGAATGGAGAATAAGTCTTACGAGGAAAGGCTGAACATTCTAGGCCTCTTCTCATTAGAAAGGAGAAGGATGAGGGGTGACATGATAGAGGTTTATAAGATGATCAGGGGAATAGATAGGGTAGACAGTCAGAAACTTTTTCCCCGGGTGGAGCAAAGCGTTACAAGGGGTCATAAATTTAAGGTGAAGGGTGGGAGATATAAGGGGGATGTCAGGGGAAGGTTCTTTACCCAGAGAGTGGTCGAGGCATGGAATGCCTTGCCCGGGGAAGTTGTTGAGTCAGAAACTTTAGGGACTTTCAAAAGGCTTTTGGATAGGTATATGGATAAAGGAGAATGATGGGGTATAGATTAAATTGTCCTTGACAGAGGACAAAGGATCGGCACAACATTGTGGGCCGAAGGGCCTGTTCTGTGCTGTATGTTCTATGTTCTATGTTCTATGTTCTATGAGTCCCACACACACACTAAAAAGAGCCAATTCAATCCAGACCTCTTTTAATACCAGCTGGAATGGTTCTGATTCCCACTCACACGCCAGGAAAGAGCAAATTCAACCAGATCTCTATTAATACCAGCTGGAGTGGTACGGAACCCCACTCACTCCGCAGCAAAGAGCCAATTCAATCCAGGCCTCTATTAATACCAGCTGGAGTGGTACTGAGTCTCACTCACACACCAGGAAAGAGACAATTCAATTCAGGCCTCTTTTAATACCAGCAGGAGTGGCACTAATCCCCACTCACTCACCAAAAAAGATCCAATTCAATCCATGTCTCTATTAATAGCAGAAGGAGTGGAACTGAGCCCCGCTCACACACCAGGAAGTGGCTAACTCAATCCAGGCCTCTATTAATACCAGCTGGAGTGGTACTGAGTCCCACACACACCAGGAAAGAGCCAATTCAATCCAAACCCTATTAATACCAGCTGGAATGGTACTGAGTCCCACTCACACACCAGTTAAGAGCCAATTTAATCCCGACCTCTATTAATACCAGCTGGAGTGGTACTGAGTCCCACACACACCAGGAAAGAGCCAATTCAATCCCAACTCTATTAATACCAGCTGGAATGGTACTGAGTCCCACTCACACACCAGTTAAGAGCCAATTCAATCCAGACCTCTATTAATACCAGCTGGAGTGCGACTGAGCGCCAAGCACACAGCAGGAAAGGGACAGTTCATTCCAGGCCTCTATTAATACCATCTGGAGTGGTACTGAGCCCCATTCACCCACCCAGAAAGAGCCAATTCAATCCAGACCTCTATAATACCAGCTGAAGCGCGACTGAGTCCCACACACACAGCAGGAAAGGGACAGTTCATTCCAGGCCACTATTCATACCATCTGGAGTGGAATTAACTCCCACTCACACACCAGGAAAGAGCCAATTCAATCCAGACGTCTATAATACCAGCTGGAGTGGTACGGAGTCTCACTCACACACCAGGAAAGAGCCAATTCAATCCAGACCTCTATAATACCAGCTGGAGTGGTACTGAGTCTCACTCACACACCAGGAAAGAGACAATTCAATTCAGGCCTCTTTTAATACCAGCAGGAGTGGCACTAATCCCCAATCACTCACCAAAAAAGAGCCAATTCAATCCATGTCTCTATTAATAGCAGAAGGAGTGGAACTGAGCCCCGCTCACACACCAGGAAGTGGCCAACTCAATCCAGGCCTCTATTAATACCATCTGGAGTGGTACTGAGTCCCACTCACACACCAGGAAGTGGCCAACTCAATCCAGGCCTCTATTAATACCATCTGGAGTGGTACTGAGTCCCATTCACCCACCCAGAAAGAGCCAATTCAATCCAGACCTCTATAATACGAGCTGAAGTGCGACTGAGTCCCACTCACACAGCAGGAAAGGAACAGTTCATTACAGGCCTCTATTTAACCAGTTGTAATGGTACTGAGCCCCACACACACACCAGAAAGAGCCAATTCAATCCAGGCCTCTATTAATACCAGCTGGACTGGTACTGAACCCCACTCACAAACCAGGAAAGAGCCAATTCAATCCAGGCCTCTATTAATACCAGCTGGACTGGTACTGAACCCCATTCACCCACCCGGAAAGAGCGAATTCAGTCCAGACCTGTTTCAATCCCAGCTGGAGTGGTTCTGAGCCCCACTCACACACCAGGAAAGTGCCAATTCAATACAGACCTCTATAATACCAGCTGCAGTGCGACTGAGTCCCACTCACACAGCAGGAAAGGGACAGTTCATTCCAGGCTTCTATTAATCCCAGCTGGAGTGGTTCTGAGCCCCAGTCAAACACCAGGAAACGGCCAATTCAATCTAGGCCTCTATTAATACCAGCTGGAGTGGAATTAACTCCCACTCACACACCAGGAAATAGCCAATTCAATCCAGACCTCTATTAATACCAGCAGGAATGGTACTGAGCCCCACGCAGACACCAGAAAGATCCAATTCAATTCAGGCCTCTATTAATACCAGCTGGAGTGGAATTAACTCCATCACACACACCAGAAACAGCCAATTCAATCCTGACCTCTATAATACCAGCTGGCGTGCGTCTAAGTCCCACTCACACGCCATGAAGGGGTCAGTTCATTGCAGGCTTCTATTAATACCAGCTGGAGTGGTACTGAGTCCCACTCACAAACCAGGAAAGAGCCAATTCAATTCAGGCCTCTATTAATACCAGCTGGAATGGTACTGAGCCCCACGCAGACACCAGAAAGATCCAATTCAATCCAGGCCTCTATTAATTCGAGCTGGAGTGGTACTGAGTCCCACTCACAAACCAGGAAAGTGCCAATTCAATTCAGGCCTCTATTAATACTAGCTGGAGTGGAATTAACTCCATCTCACACACCAGAAAGAGCCAATTCAATCCTGACCTCTATAATACCTGCTGGTGTGCGTCTGAGTCCCTCTCACACGCCATGAAGGTGTCAGTTCATTCCAGGCCTCTATTAATACCAGCTGGAGTGATACTGAGACCCACTCACACCCCAGGAAAGAGCCAATTCAATTCAGGCCTCTATTCATACCAGCTGGAGTGATACTGAGTTCCACTCACAAACCAGGACAGAGCCAAATCAATCCAAACTTCTATTAATACCAGCTGGAGTGGTACTGAGCCCCACTCACACACCAGGGAAGAGAGAATTCAATCCAGACCTTTATTCATACCAGCTGGAGTTGTACTGAACCCCACTCACACACAAGGAAAGAGCGAATTCATTCCAGACCTCTGTAATACCAGCTGGAGTGCGACAGAGTCCCACTCACACAGCAGGAAAGGGACAGGTCATTCCAGGCCTCCATTAATACCAGCTGGAGTGGAATTAATTCCTAGTCACACACCAGGAAACAGCCAATTCATTCCAGGCCTCTATTAATACAAGCTGGAGTTGAACTGATCCCAACTCACAACAGGAAAGTGCCAATTCGATCCAGACCTCCATTAATAGCAGCTGGAGTGGTACTGAGTCCCACTCACACACCAGGAAAGAGCCAATTCAATCCAGACCTCTGTAATACCAGCTGGAGTGCAACAGAGTCCCACTCACACACCAGGAAAGAGCCAATTCAATCCAGACCTCTGTAATACCAGCTGGAGTGCAACAGAGTCCCACTCACACACCAGGAAAGAGCCAATTCAATCCAGACCTCTGTAATACCAGCTGGAGTGCAACAGAGTCCCACTCACACACCAGGAAAGAGCCAATTCAATCCAGACCTCTGTAATACCAGCTGGAGTGCGACTGAGTCCCACTCACATAGCAGGAAAGGGACAGTTCATTCCAGGCCTCTATCAATACCAGCTGGAGTTGTACTGATCCCCACTCACACACCAGGAAAGTGCCAATTCGATCCAGACCTCCATTAATAGCAGCTGGAGTTGTACTCAAAGAACAAAGAACAAAGATAATTACAGCACAGGAACAGGCCCTTCGGCCCTCCAAGCCTGCGCCGATCCAGATCCTCTATCTAAACATGTCGCCTATTTTCTAAGGGTCTGTATCTCTTTGCTTCCTGCCCATTCATGTATCTGTCCAGATACATCTTAAAAGACGCCATCGTGCCCGCATCTACCACCTCCGCTGGCAACGCGTTCCAGGCACCCACCACCCTCTGCGTAAAGAACTTTCCACGCATATCCCCCCTAAACTTTTCCCCTTTCACTTTGAACTCGTGTCCTCTAGTAATTGAATCCCCCACTCTGGGAAAAAGCCTCTTGCTATCCACCCTGTCTATACCTCTCATGATTTTGTACACCTCAATCAGGTCCCCCCTCAACCTCCGTCTTTCTAATGAAAATAATCCTAATCTACTCAACCTCTCTTCATAGCTAGCGCCCTCCATACCAGGCAACATCCTGGTGAACCTCCTCTGCACCCTCTCCAAAGCATCCACATCCTTTTGGTAATGTGGCGACCAGAACTGTACGCAGTATTCCAAATGTGACCGAACCAAAATCCTATCCAACTTTAACATGACCTGCCAACTCTTGTACTCAATACCCCGTCCGATGAAGGAAAGCATGCCGTATGCCTTCTTGACCACTCTATTTACCTGCATTGCCACCTTCAGGGAACAGTGGACCTGAACACCCAAATCTCTCTGGACATCAATTTTCCCCAGGACTTTTCCATTTACTGTCGAGTTCAATCTTGAATTGGATCTTCCAAAATGCATCACCTCGCATTTGCCCTGATTGAACTCCATCTGCCATTTCTCTGCCCAACTCTCCAGTCTATCTATATTCTGCTGTATTCTCTGACAGTCCCCTTCACTATCTGCTACTTCACCAATCTTAGTGTCGTCTGCAAACTTGCTAATCAGACCACCTATACTTTCCTCCAAATCATTTATGTATATCACAAACAACAGTGGTCCCAGCACGGATCCCTGTGGAACACCACTGGTCACACGTCTCCATTTTGAGAAACTCCCTTCTACTGCTACTCTCTGTCTCCTGTTGCCCAGCCAGTTCTTTATCCATCTAGCTAGTACACCTTGGACCCCAAGCGCCTTCACTTTCTCCATCAGCCTGCCATGGGGAACCTTATCAAACGCCTTACTGAAGTCCATGTATATGACATCGACAGCCCTTCCCTCATCAATCAACTTTGTCACTTCCTCAAAGAATTCTATTAAGTTGGTAAGACATGAGCTTCCCTGCACAAAACCATGTTGCCTATCACTGATAAGCCCATTTTCTTCCAAATGGGAATAGATCCTATCCCTCAGTATCTTCTCCAGCAGCTTCCCTACCACTGACGTCAGGCTCACTGGTCTATAATTACCTGGATTTTCCCTGCTACCCTTCTTAAACAAGGGGACAACATTAGCAATTCTCCAGTCCTCCGGGACCTCACCCGTGTTTAAGGATGCTGCAAAGATATCTGTTAAGGCCCCAGCTATTTCCTCTCTCGCTTCCCTCAGTAACCTGGGATAGATCCCATCCGGACCTGGGGACTTGTCCACCTTAATGCCCTTTAGAATACCCAACACTTCCTCCCTCCTTATGCCGACTTGACTGAGAGTAATCAAACATCTGTTCCTAACCTCAACATCCGTCATGTCCCTCTCCTCGGTGAATACCGATGCAAAGTACTCGTTTAGAATCTCACCCATTTTCTCTGAGTCCAAGCATAACATTCCTTCTTTGTCCTTTCGTCTGCCAATCCTTTCTCTAGTTACCCTCTTTCTCCTTATATATGAATAAAATGCTTTGGGATTTTCTTTAACCCTGTTTGCTAAAGATATTTCATGACCCCTTTTAGCCCTCTTAATTCCTCATTTCAGATTGGACCTACATTCCCGATAATCTTTCAAAGCTTCGTCTTTCTTCAGCCGCCTAGACCTTATGTATGCTTCCTTTTTCCTCTTAGCTAGTTTCACAATTTCACCTGTCATCCATAGTTCCCTAATCTTGCCATTTCTATCCCTCATTTTCACAGGAACATGTCTCTCCTGCACGCTAATCAACCTCTCTTCAAAAGCCTCCCACATATCACATGTGGATTTACCTTCAAACAGCTGCTCCCAATCTACATTCCCCAGCTCCTGCCGAATTTTGGTATGGTTGGCCTTCCCCCAATTTAGCACTCTCCCTTTAGGACCACTCTCGTCTTTGTCCATGAGTATTTTAAAGCTTACGGTCCAGTATGGCCCCTTCCCGAGTTGGACTATTTACATACTGCTCTAGAAAACCCTCCTGGATGCTCCTTACAAATTCTGCTCCATCGAGACCTCTAACACTAAGTGAATCCCAGTCAATGTTGGGAAAATTAAAATCTCCTATCACCACCACCCTGTTGCTCCTACATCTTTCCATAATCTGTTTACATATTTGTACCTCTATCTCACGCTCGCTGGTGGGAGGCCTGTAGTAAAGCCCCAACATTGTTACCACACCCTTCCTATTTCTGAGTTCTGTCCATATTGCCTCACTGCTCGAGTCCTCCATAGTGCCATCCTTCAGCACAGCTGTGATATCCTCTTTGACCAGTAATGGAACTCCTCCACCCCTTTTACCTCCCTCTCTATCCCGCGTGAAGCATCCATATCCTGGGATATTTAGTTGTGAATCATGCCCTTCCCTCAACCAAGTCTCAGTAATAGCAATAACATCATACTCCCGGGTACTAATCAAAGCCCTAAGTTTACCTGCCTTACCTACTACACTTCTTGCATTAAAACAAATGCACCTCAGACCACCAGTCCCTTTACATTCATCATCTGCTCCCTGCCTGCTCTTCCCCTTAGTCACACTCACACACCAGGAAACAGCCAATTCAATCCAGACCTCTATTCATACCAGCTGGAGTGCGACTGAGTCCCACACACACAGCAGGAAAGGGACAGTTCATTCCAGGCCTCTATTTAACCAGTTGGAGTGGTCCTGAGCCCCACACAATCACACCAGAAAGAGCCAATTCAATCCAGGCCTCTGTTAATAACAGCTGGAATGGTACTGAGCCCCCTCACACACCAGGAAAGAGCAAATTCAATCCAGAACTCCAAGAAAAGCAGCTGGACTGGTACTGAACCCCATTCACACACCCGGAAAGAGCGGATTCAGTCCAGACCTCTTTTAATCCCAGCTGGAGTGGTTCTGAGCCCCACTCACACACCAGGAAAGTGCCAATTCAATCCAGACCTCAATAATACAAGCTGCAGTGTGACTGAGTCCCATTCACACAGCAGGAAAGGGACAGTTCATTCCAGGCTTCTATTAATACCAGCTGGAGTGGTTCTGAGCCCCAGTCACACACCAGGAAACGGCCAATTCAATCTAGGCCTCCATAAATACCAGCTGGAATGGAATTAACCCCCACTCACACACCAGGAAAGCGCCAATTCAATCCAGACCTCAATTAATACCAGCAGGAATGGTTCTGAGCCCCACGCAGACACCAGAAAGAGCCAATACAATCCAGGCCTCTATTAATACTAGCTGGAGGGGTACTGAGTCCCAGTCACAAACCAGGAAAGGGCAGTTCATTCCAGGCCTCTATTAATACCATTTGGAGTGGTACTGAGACCCACTCACACACCAGAAAGAGGCAATTCAATCTGGGCCTCTATTAATACCAGCTGGAGTGGTACAGATCCCCACTCACACACCAGGAAAGAGCCAATTCAATCCAGACCTCTATTCGTACCAGCTGGAGTGGTTCTGAGTCCCACTCACACACCAGGAAAGAGCCAATTCAATCCCGACCTCTATTAATACCAGCTGGAGTGGTACTGAGTCCCACTCACACACCAGAAAGAGGCAATTCAATCCCGACCTCTATTAATACCAGCTGGAGTTGTTCTGAGTCCCACTCACACACCAGGAAAGAGCCAATTCTATCCAGACCTCTATTAATACCAGCTGGAGTGGTACAGATCCCCACTCACTCCCCAGGAAAGAACCAATTCAATCCAGACCTCTATTAATACCAGCTGGAGTGGTACAGAGTCTCACGCACACACCAGGAAAGAGTCAATTCCATCCAGACCTATATTAATACCAGCAGGATTGGTACTGAGCCCCACACAGACACCAGAAAGAGCCAATACAATCCAGGCCGCTATCAATACCAGCTGGAGTTGTACCGAGCCCCACTCACACACCAGGAAAGAGACAATTCAATGCAGGCCTCTATTAATAACATTTGGAGTGGTGCTGAGTCCCACTCAAACAGCAGAGAAGAGACTGTTCATTCCATGACTCTTTTAACACCGGGTGTCTTGGCACTGTGTCCCACTCACACACCAGGAAAGAGCCAATTCAATCCAAACCTCTGTTAATACCAGCTGGAGAGGTACTGAGTCTCACTCAAACACCATGAAAGAGCCAATTCAATCCAAACCTCTTTTAATACCAGCTGGAGTGGTACTGAGCACCACTCACACACCAGTAAAGCGCCAATTCATTGCAGGCCTCTATTAATAACATTTGGAGTGGGACTGAATCCCACTCACACAACAGAAGGAGCCAATTCATTCCAGGCCTCTATTAATACCAGCTTGAATGGTACTGATTCTCACGGACACACCAGGAAAAAGACAATTCCATCCAGACCTCTATTAATACCAGCAGGATGGCACTGAGCCCCCCTCAGGAACCAGCAGCAACCAATTCAATCCAGGCCGCTATTAATACCAGCTGGAGTGGTACTGAGTCCCACTCACACACCAAAAAGAGCCAATTCAATCCAGACCTCTTTTCATACCAGCTGGAGTGGTTCTGAGCCCCAATCACACACCCGGAAAGAGCCAATTCAATGCAGGCCTCTATTAGTAACATTTGGAGTGGGACTGAATCCCACTCACACAGCAGAGAAGAGACAGTTCATTCCAGGACTCTATTAACACCGGGTGTTCTGGCACTGTGTCCCACTCACACACCAGGAAAGGGACAGTTCATTCCAAACATCAATCAATACCAGCTGGAGTGGTACTGAGCCGCCCCACTCACCCACCAGGAAAGAGCCAATTCAATCCAGACCACTATTAATAACAGATGGGGTGGTACTGAGTCCCACTCACACATCAGGAATGAGCCAATTCAATACAGGCTTCTATTAATACCAGCTGGAGTGGTACTGAACCCCACTCACCCACCAGGAATGAGCCAATTCAATACAGGCTTCTATTAATACCAGCTGGAGTGGTACTGAACCCCACTCACCCACCAGGAATGAGCCAATTCAATACAGACTTCTATTAATACCGGCTGGAGTGGTACTGAACCCCACTCACCCACCAGGAATGAGCCAATTCTACCCAGACCACTATTAATAACAGATGGGGTGGTACTGAGTCCCACTCACACATCAGGAATGAGCCAATTCAATACAGGCTTCTATTAATACCGGCTGGAGTGGTACTGAACCCCACTCACCCACCAGGAATGAGCCAATTCTACCCAGACCACTATTAATAACAGATGGGGTGGTACTGAGTCCCACTCACACATCAGGAATGAGCCAATTCAATACAGACTTCTATTAATACCGGCTGGAGTGGTACTGAACCCCACTCACCCACCAGGAATGAGCCAATTCTACCCAGACCACTATTAATAACAGATGGGGTGGTACTGAGTCCCACTCACACATCAGGAATGAGCCAATTCAATACAGGCTTCTATTAATACCGGCTGGAGTGGTACTGAACCCCACTCACCCACCAGGAATGAGTCAATTCTACCCAGACCACTATTAATAACAGATGGGGTGGTACTGAGTCCCACTCACACACCAGGAATGAGCCAATTCAATACAGACTTCTATTAATACCAGCTGGAGTGGTACTGAACCCCACTCACCCACCAGGAATGAGCCAATTCTACCCAGACCACTATTAATAACAGATGGGGTGGTACTGAGTCCCACTCACACACCAGGAATGAGCCAATTCAATACAGGCTTCTATTAATACCGGCTGGAGTGGTACTGAACCCCACTCACCCACCAGGAATGAGCCAATTCTACCCAGACCACTATTAATAACAGATGGGGTGGTACTGAGTCCCACTCACACACCAGGAATGAGCCAATTCAATACAGGCCTCTATTAATACCGGCTGGAGTGGTACTGAACCCCACTCACCCACCAGGAATGAGCCAATTCTACCCAGACCACTAATCGAATTTAGAATTAGAACATTACAGCGCAGTACAGGCCCTTCGGCCCTCGATGTTGCGCCGACCTGTGAAACCATCTGACCTACACTATTCCATTTTCATCCATGTGTCTATCCAATGACCACTTAAATGCCCTAAACGTTGGCGTATCTACTACTGTTGCAGGCAGGGCGTTCCACGCCCTTACTACTCTCTGAGTAAAGAAACTACCTCTCACATCTGTCCTATATCTATCACCCCTCAACTTGAAGCTATGTCCCCTCGTGTTTGCCATCACCATCCGAGGAAAAGGACGCTCACTATCCACCCTATCTAACCCTCTGATTATCTTATATGTCTCTATTAAGTCACCTCTCCTCCTCCTTCTCTCCAACGAAAACAACCTCAAGTCCCTCAGCCTTTCCTCGTAAGACCTTCTCTCCATACCAGGCAACATCCTAGTAAATCTCCTCTGCACCCTTTCCATAGCTTCCACATCCTTCCTATAATGCGGTGACTAGAAATGCACGCAATACTCCAGGTGCGGTCTCACCAGAGTTTTGTACAGCTGCAGCATGACCTCGTGGCTCCGAAACTCGATCCCCCTACTAATAAAAGCTAACACACCATATGCCTTCTTAACAGCCCTATTAACTTGGGGAGCAACCTTCAGGAATTTATGCACATGGACACCAAGATCTCTCTGTTCATCTACACTACCAAGAATCTTCCCATTAGCCCAGTACTCTGCATTCCTGTTACTCCTTCCAAAGTGAATCACCTCGCACTTTTCCGCATTAAACTCCATTTGCCATCTCTCAGCCCAGCTCTGCAGCCTATCTATGTCCCTCTGTAACCTACAACATCCTTCGGCACTATCCACAACTCCACCGACCTTAGTGTCATCTGCAAATTTACTAACCCACCCTTCTACACCCTCTTCCAGGTCATTTATAAAAATGACAAACAGCAATGGCCCCAAAACAGATCCTTGCGGTACACCACTAGTAACTAAACTCCAGGATGAACATTTGCCATCAACCACCACCCTCTGTCTTCTTTCAGCTATCCAATTTCTGATCCAAATCTCTAAATCACCTTCAACCCCATACCTCCGTATCTTCTGCAATCGCCTACCGTGGGGAACCTTATCAAACGCCTTACTGAAATCCATATACACCACATCCACGGCTTTACCCTCATCCACCTGTTTGGTCACCTTCTCGAAAAACTCAATAAGGTTTGTGAGGCACGACCTACCCTTCACAAAACCGTGCTGACTATCTCTAATGTACTTATTCTTTTCAAGATGATTATAAATCCTGTCTCTTATAACCTTTTCCAACATTTTACCCACAACCGAAGTAAGGCTCACAGGTCTATAATTACCAGGGCTGTCTCTACTCCCCTTCTTGAACAAGAGGACAACATTTGCTATCCTCCAGTCTTCCGGCACTATTCCTGTCGACAATGACGACATAAAGATCAAGGACAAAGGCTCTGCAATCTCCTCCCGAGCTTCCCTGAGAATCCTAGGATAAATCCCATCTGGCCCAGGGGACTTATCTGTATCTCAGTATTCTCCTCAACAAAATTTTCATTCTCCACTGTAAATACTGACGCAAAATATTCATTTAACACTTCCCCTATCTCCTCTGATTCCACACACAACTTCCCACTACTATCCTTGATTGGCCCTAATCTAACTCTAGTCATTCTTTTATTCCTGATATACCTATAGAAAGCCTTAGGGTTTTCCCTGATCCTATCCGCCAATGACTTCTCGTGTCCTCTCCTTGCTCTTCTTAGCTCTCCCTTTAGATCCTTCCTGGCTAGCTTGTAACTCTCAAGCGCCCTAACTGAGCCTTCACGTCTCATCCTAACATAAGCCTTCTTCTTCCTCTTGATAAGCGCTTCAACTTCTTCAGTAAACCACGGCTCCCTCGCTCGACAACTTCCTGCCTGCCTCACAGGTACATACTTATCAAGGACACACAGTAGCTGCTCCTTGAATAAGCTCCACATTTCGATTGTTCCCAACCCCTGCAGTTTCCTTCCCCATCCTACGCATCCTAAATCCTGCCTAATCGCATCATAATTTCCTTTCCCCCCGCGATAATTTTTGCCCTGCGGTATATACCTGTCCCTGCCCATCGCTAACGTAAACCTAACCGAATTGTGATCACTATTACCAAAGTGCTCACCTACATCTAAATCTAACACCTGGCCGGGTTCATTACCCAGTACCAAATCCAATGTGGCATCGCCCCTGGTTGGCCTGTCTACATACTGTGTCAGAAAACCCTCCTGCACACACTGGACAAAAACTGACCTATCTAAAGTACTTAATAACAGCTGGAGTGGTACTGAGTCCCACTCACACACCAGGAAATAGCCAATTCAATCCAGACTTGTGGCGAAGGGGAGTTGGAGTGAGGAGTGGAGAGTGGGGGAGGGCAGTGGGGGAGGGGAGTGGGGGATGGGAGAGGAGGGGAGTGGGGAGGGGAGTGGGGGAGCGAAGTGGGAAGAGGAGTGGAGAGGGGAGTGGAGGTGAGAGGGGAGGGGAGTGTGTGAGGGGTGAGGAATAGGGGAAATGGAAGTGGAATGGGTATGGGGAGGGGAGTGGAGGGGAGAGGTGGAGGTGAGTGGAGGAGGGGTGTGGGATAGGGGAGTGAAAAGTGGAGTGATGAAAGGAGTGGGGGAGGGGTGTACGGGAGTGGAGATTGGGGGACGAGAGTGGAGAGTGGGAAGTGGTGGAATTGAGTCGGGAGTGGGGAGTGGGGGAGAAGAGTGGAGAGGAAGCGTAGTGGGGGAGGAGAGAGGAGGCAAGTGTGGGAGGGGAGGGGAGAGGAGGCGTAGTGGGGGAGGAGAGAGGAGGCAAGTGTGGGAGGGGAGGGGAGAGGAGGCGAGTGGGAGAGGGGAGGGGAGAGGAGGAGTGTGGGGGAGGGGAGGGGAGAGGAGGCGTAGTGGGGGAGGAGAGAGGAGGCAAGTGTGGGGGAGGGGAGTGGAGAGGAGGCGTAGTGGGGGAGGAGAGAGGAGGCAAGTGTGGGAGGGGAGGGGAGAGGAGGCGAGTGGGAGAGGGGAGGGGAGAGGAGGCGTGTGGGGGAGGGGAGGGGAGAGGAGGCGTAGTGGGGGAGGAGAGAGGAGGCAAGTGTGGGAGGGGAGGGGAGAGGAGGCGAGTGGGAGAGGGGAGGGGAGAGGAGGCGTGTGGGGGAGGGGAGGGGAGAGGAGGCAAGTGGGGGAGGGGAGGGGAGAGTTGTGGAGTGGGGGAGGGGAGGGGAGAGTTGTGGAGTGGGAGGAGAGAGGGGGAGTGGGAGGGCTTTGGGGGAGGGGTGTGGGACGTGTGGGAGGTCAGTTGGGAGTGGAAGAGTGGAGGAGGGGAGTAGAGGAGGGGAGTGGGGAGTGGGGAGTGAGAGGGGTGGGGGAATTGGGAGTTGGGGAGGGGAGTTGGAGTGTCTTGTATGTGAGTGGGGAGTGAGGAGTGGGGATTGGAGGAGGTGAGTGGGGAGTTGGGGAGGGGAGTGGGGGAGTGGAGTGGGGGAAGGGAGTGGGGGAAGGGAGTGGGGGAAGGGAGTGGGGGAATGGAGTGGGGAGTGAGGAGGGGGAGTGGGGGAGGGGCGTGGAGAGTGCGGGAGGGGAGTGAGGAGGAGGAGTGGGGGTGGGAGAGTGGGAATGTGACTTGGGAAGGGAGTGAGGATGGGGAGTGGGGGTGGGGAGTGGGGAGGTGAGTTGGGAGCGCAGGACTGAGAGTGGGGAAAGGATTGTGTGTGGGTGTGGTTGTGGGGAGAGGTAAGGAGGGCAATGAGGAGTGGGGGTGGGAAGTGGGGGAGGGGGGTGGGGGAGAGGAGTGGAGAGTGGGAGAGGGGAGTGGTGGACGGGAGTTTAGAGTGGGATAGGGGAGTGGGGAGTGGGGGAAATTGAGTCTGGAGTGGAGAGTGGGGGAGGGAAGTGGGTAGTGGAGAATGGGGGAGTGGAGTGAGGACTGGGGGTGGGGAGTGGGGTGTGGGGGAGTGGAGTGGGGAGTGAGGAGAGGGGTGTGGAGGAGCGTTGCGGGGTGTGGGTGTGGGGGTGGGTGATGGGAGTGGGGAGTGGGGTAGGGGAGTGGGGTTGTGAGATGGGAGTGTGGAGTGGGGGAGGGGAGTGAGGAGTCGGGGAGGGAATGTGGAGTGGGGAGTGGGTGTGGGGGGTGGGGTGTGGGGGAGGGGACTGGTGAGTGGGTGACATGAATGAGGAGTAGGGAGGGGAGTGTGGAGTTGGAAGTGGAGTTGGGAGTGAGGAGTGGGCAGTGGGGTAGTGGGGCGTGATGTGGGGAGAGAGGAGTGGGGAGTGATGGAGTGGGGAGTGGAGTGAGGAGTGGGGAGTGGGGTTGGGGAAGGGATGGTTGAGAGGGGAGTGTGTGAGGGGAGTGGAGAGTGAGGAGTAGAGTGGGGAGTGAGTAGTGGGCAGTGGGGGAGTGGGGAATGGTGTGGGGAGTGCGAAGTAGTGAGTGGATTGGGGAGTGAGGAGTGGGGAGTGAGGAGTGGGGAGTGGGGAGTTGGGAGTGGGGAGTTGAGTGGGGAGTGAGAAGTGGGGAGTGAGAAGTGGGGAGTGGGGGAGTGGAGTGAGAAGTGGGTAGTAGGGAGTGGGGGAGTGGAGAGGGGAGTTGGGAGTGGGGGAGGGGAGTGGGGAGTGGGTGAGGGGAGTGGGGTTTGTGGGAGGGGAGTGAGGAGTGGGGGAGGGGAGTGAGCAGTGCGGGAGGGGATTGGGTAGTTGGGGAGGGGAGTGGTAAGTCGGTGAGGGGAGTGGGGGAGGGGAGTGAGGAGTGGGGAGTGGAGTGGAGAGTGAGGAGTGGAGAGTGGGAGAGAGGTGAGTGGGGGAGTGGGGAGTGAGGAGTCGGGGAGTGGGGAGTGAGGAGTCGGGGAGTGGGGAGTGGAGTGGGGAGTGAGGAGTGGGTGAGTGGGGGAGTGGGGAGGTGGTGGGGTGTGTAGGAGTGGAGTGATAGAGGGGCAGGGCCTTGTCGGGGAGGGGGAGTGCGGGGGGGGAGTGGGGGAGAGGAGTAAGGGAGGGTAGTGGGGAGGATAGTGGTGGAGGGTAAAGGGGAGTGGGTGAGTGGAGGGGGAGGTGAGGGGAATGGAGAGTGAGGACAGGGGAGTGAGGAGTGGGGAGTGGGGGAGGGGAGTGTGGAGTGCGGGAAGGGAGTGGGGAGGGAGAGGGGGTGAGGAGTTAGGGAGGGTAGTGAGGGAGGAGAGTGAGGGGTGCGGTGTTGAGGAGGGTAGTGCGGAGTGAGGAGTGGGGTAGGGATGAGCGGATTGTGGGAGAGGAGTGGGGGAGGGTGGTGGGGAGGGCAATGGGGGAGGTGAGTGAGGGAGGGGGAGTTGTGGAGGGGAGTGGGGGAAATGGAGTGGGCGAGGCAGATAGGCAAGTGGGGAGGGGAGTGGAGAGTGAGGAGTGGGGGAGGGGTGAGTGGAGTAGGTGAGGGGTGTGGATGAGGGGAGTGGGGAGGGGAGTGAAGGATGGAAGTGAGGGATGAGAGTTGAGAAGTGGAGTGGGGGAGGGGAGTGCGGTAGTGGAGCGGGGAGTGAGGGAGGGGAGGGTGATGTGAGTGGGGGAGGGGCAGTGGGATTCGGGGATGGGAGTGGGGAAGGAGAAGGAGTGTGAGGGGGAGAAGGAGGTGAGTGGGAAGTGTACGGTAGGGTAGAGTGGAGTTGGGAGTGGAGTGGAGGATGGGAGTGAGGGAGGAGAGTGGGGGAGTGGTGAAGCGGAATGAAGGAGGGGGAGGGGGAGCGGTGTGGGTGAGGGTAATAGGGGACAGAAGTGTGGGAGGGGAGTGGGGGAGGGGAAGGGGAGTGGGAGACGGGAGGGGAGGAGGGAGGGGTGCGGGGAGCGGAATGGGGGTGGGCAGTGGGGGAGGGGAGTGGGGAGGGGAGTGGGGGAGGGTAGTGGAGGTTGGGGGTAGGGGAAGGGAGGCAGAAGAGGAGTGGGGAGGTGCTGGGGAGTGTAGGAGGGGGTGTTGCGTGAGGGGGAAGGGGAGGGAAGGGTTGATGGGACTGGGGGAAAGGTGTGGGTGAAGGGATTGGGGATGGGGCGTGAGGGAGGGGGAGGGCAGAGCAGAAGGGGCACGGGGGAGGGAGAGTGGGGGAGGGTGAGTGGGATTGGGGGAGGGTAGTGGGGAGTGAGAGGGAGTGTGAGGGGAGAGGGTGGTGAGTGGGCGGTAAAGGGGACGGGAGAGAGGAGTAGGAACTAGAGTGGAGGATGCGAGTGAGGGAGGAGAGTGGGGAGTGTGGGAGGGGAGTGCAGGGGGTTGGGGAGGGGAGTAGGGGAGGGGACTGGGCAGGGGAGGGTGAGGGGAGCAGGGAGAGGAATGTGCAAGGTGGCAGTGAGAGTGGAGTGGGAAATGGGAGTGAGTTTGCAGTGTTGGTTAGAGGACGGAAGAGGGGTGTGGGGAAGGGAGGGGAGTTGGTAGGGCAGTGGAGAAGGGATGTGGGGAAGGGGACTCGTGGAGGGTAACGGGGTAGGTGGATGGTAGTGGGGGAGGTGAGTGGCGGAAGGAAATGGGGTTAGCCAATGAGGAGTAGGGTAGGTGAGTGGTGGAGGGGATTGGGGAGGGGGAGAAGGGGAGAGGGAAGGGAGTGGGGGAATAGAGTGGGGAAGGGGAGGGGGAAGGGCAGGGAGGGGGATGGGAGTGGTAGAGGGGGAGCAGGAAGGGAATAAGGGAGGGAAGTGGGGTGGGGTGCAGGGAACAGGGAGGGGAGTTGGAGAGTGGGGGTGCAAAGTTAGGGGACTGGGGGAGGGTGAGTGGGGCAGGGGGAGGGTTGTGGGGAGGGAGAGGGGATATGAGGGGGAGAGGGTGGTGAGTGAAAGGGTGTACGGGAGGGAAAAGAGGAGTGAGGAGTGGAGTGGCGGATGGGAGTGAGGCAGGAGAGTAGTGGAGTGGGGGAGGGAGTGGGGAATGGGGTCTTGGAGTGGGGGAGTGGAGTGAGGATGTGAGTGGAGGAGGGGGATGTGAGAAGTTAAGGGGAGTGATGCAGGGGAAGGGGAGTAGGGGAGAGGGGGAGTGGGGAGGGGTAGGGAATGGGAGACGGGAGTGAGTGTGCAGAGTGTGGTGGGGAGGGGGAGGGAGGGGAGTGGAGTGAGGAAAGGAGGGGAGTGGACAGGGCAGTGGAGAAGGGGACTCGCGGAGGGTAGTGGGGGAGGTGTGGGGTAGTGGGGGAGGGTAGTGGGTAAGGGTACTGGGGGAGGGTAGTGAAAGATGGGAATGGCGGAGAGGAGTGGGGGAGGCCGATGAGAAGTAGGGGGTGGGTGTTGTGGAAGGGATTGGGGAGGGGGTAAGGCGGAAGGGGGAAGGGGAGATGGAAGGGAGTGGGGGAATAGAGTGGGGAGGGAGGGGGAAGGGCGGGGAGGGGGATGGGAGTGATAGAGGGGGAGCAGGAAGGGAATAAAGGAGGAAAGTGGGATGGAGTGCAGGGAACAGGGAGGGGAGTTAGGGGAGTGGGGGAGAGTGAGTGGGGCAGAGGGAGGGTTGTGGGGAGGGAGAGGGGATGTGAGGGGGAGAGAGAGGGTATGTGAGGGGGAGAGTGTGGTAAGTGAAGGGGTGTAGGGGAGGTTAAAGAGGAGTGGGGAGTGTAGTGGTGGATGGGAGCGAGCGAGGAAAGTGGTGGAGTGGGGGATGGGTGGGGAATGGGGGCTTGGAGTGGGGGAGGTGGAGGTGGAAGGGGAGTTTGGGAATGGAGTGGGGAGGGGGATGTGGGACGGGAAGGGCAGGGGAGGGGAGAGTGGCAGGGGAGGGGGAGTAGGGGAGTGGGGAGGGGGAGGGAAGTGGGAGATGCAGGTGAGTGTGCAGCGTGTGGTGCGGGAGGGGAGAGGGGAGTGGAGTGGGGAAAGGAGGCGTGTGGACAGGGCAGTGGGGAAGGGGACTCGAGGAGGGTAGTGGGGGAGGTGTAGGGTAGTGGGGGAGGGCAGTGAAAGATGGGAGTGGCGGAGGGGAGTGGCGGAAGCCGATGAGAAGTAGGGGGTGGGTGTTGTGTAGGGGATTGGGGAGGGGGAAGGGGGAAGGGGAGAGGGAAGGGAGTGGGGGAATAGTGTGGGCATGTTGAGGGGGAAGGGCGTTGTGGTGGGGGGTGGGGGAGGGGGAGGGGAAGGGAATGGGGAGGGTAGTGGGGGAGGGGGAGGGGAGTGGAGAGGGGATTGGGGGAGGGGAGTTGAGGGGGAGGGGGTGTTGGGGAGGAGAGTGGAGGGGTAAGTGGGAGGTTGTTGGGGAGGAGAGGGGAGGGGGTAGGTGATGGGGTATTGGGGAGGAGAGGGGAAAGGGACTGGGGGTGGGGGAAGGGAATGGGGGAGGGGAGTGGGGAGGGGAGTGGAGAGGGCAATGGGAGAGGGGAGGTGGAGGTGAGTGAGGAGGATGAGGGGAGTGAATGTGTGAATTGGGGAAGTGGAAAGGGGAGGGGAGTCATGAGGGGCGTGGGGAAGGGAGGGAAGTGGTGAGATAGGTGTTGAAGGGGGTGAGGGAGGGAAGTGGGGGATGGGAGTGGGGGAGTGGAGTGGGAGAGGGTGAGTGGTCTTGGGGGAGTGCGAGTGGTATTGGGGGAGGGTGAGTGGAATTGGGAGAGGGTGGTGGGGAGTGGCGTGGAGGATGTGAGTGAGGGAGTAGGGGATGTGGCAGGGGGGTGGGGGATGGAGATGTGGCAAGGATATTAGGAGGTGAGTGAGAGAGAAAAGATGGGAGAGATGGAGAGGTGGGGGAGCGCAGAGTTGGGGGTTAGGGGAGGGGATTGGGGAGGGGAGCGGGGGAGGGAAGTGGGGGAGGGGTTGGGGTGTTGGGCAGGAGAGGAGGGTGAGGAGGGGAGTGTGGGAGGGGTTGGGGTAGGGAGTGTGGCAAGTCGGGGAGGAGTGGTGGGATTGGCAGAAGAGTGGGGGAGGGGAGTGGGGGAGGGGATTGGGAGAGGTGTGTTGGGGAGGGGAGTTGGGGAGGGGCGTGAGGGAGGGGTTGGGGGGGTAAGGGTTGGGGAGGGAGGGGAGTGAGGGAGGGGAGTGGGGAGAGGAGTGAGGGAGGGGTCGGAGAGGGAAGGGAGTGGGGGAATGGAGTGGGGAAGAGGAGGGGAGTTCGGGGGTGTGCGGGAGGGGAGTGGGAGTGGATTGGGGTGGGGAGGGTTCTGCTGGAGGGGTGTGCGGGAGAGGAGTGGGTGAGGTGAGGGAGTGGGGGAGGGGAATGGGAGACGGGACTGGGTGAAAGAAGTGGGAGTTAGGGAGGGACTAGGAAAGGGGAATGGGGGAAGGCGAGTGGGAAAATTGGAGTGAGTGTGTGAGGTGGGGTAGGGGAAAGGAGGGGAGTTGGGAAGGGGTGGGGGAGGGAAGGGCGGTGGGAGATGTAGGAGAGGAAGCGGAGTGGAGTAGGGGGCTGTGAGGGGAGGGAGATGTGAGAGGTGAAGGGAGTCGCGGAGGGGAGGGCAATGGGGGCAGCGGGTGTGGAGGAGGAAAGTGGGGGAGGGGATTGAGGGATGGGAGATGAGTGGGAAGATGAGTGGGGAGGGAAATGGGGGAGGGGAGTGGGCGAGTGGAGGGGTGGGGAGAGGATGGGGAGAGGAGTGGGGGAGAGGAGTGGGGGAGAGGAGTGGGGGAGAGGAGTGGGGAAGAGGAGTGGGGGAGAGAAGTGGGGAGAGGAGGGGTGGGGAGTGGAAGGGGAGAGGAATGGGGAGGGGACGGGTAAGGGAGTGAGTGAATGGAGTGGGTGGGATAGTAAATTGGGTTAAGGAGGGGGAAGAGAGTGGGGGAGAGGTGTTGGAGAGGGTGAGTGCGGAGGGCAGTGGACTGAGGAGGGGAATGTACGAGGGCAGTGGAGGAGGGGCGTGGGGGAAGTGAGAGTGGGGAGGGAAACCGGAGAGGAGTGGGGAGTGGGGTAGGTGAGTGGGGGAGAGGAGTGGGGGAGGGGAGCTCTTGGGGGAGGTGAGAGGCTGGGGGAGCGGTTTGAGGAAGGGGAGTGGGGGAGGGGAGTGGGGGCGGAGTGGGGGAGGGGAGTGGGGGGAGGGGAATGGGGACAGGAGTGAGGGGAGGGGTTGGGGAGGGAGGGAAGAGGGGGAATAGAGTGGGCAGAGGGACGTTAGGGGAGTGCAGCGCGGAGTTAGCAGAGTGGGTGAGGGGATTTGGAGTTGGGAGTGGGAGGAGTGGGGGAGGAGTGCGGGGGTAGTGGGGGAGGGTTGGAGGAGGGAAGTGTGGGAGGAGTGGGGGAGAAGTGGGGGAGGGGTGGGCGAAGGGAGTGGGGGGAGGGGTTTGGGGACAGGAGTGAGAGGAGGGGTTGGGGAGTGAGGGGAGTGGAGTGGGGAGAGGGTAGTTAGGGGAATGGAGGAGGGGATTTGCAGTTGGGAGTGTGAGGGGAGTGGAGGGGAGGGGGTGGGGAGGCATGTGGGGGAGGGGCAGGGATGTGGGGGAGGGAGAGGTGGAATGAGGATGTAGGGGAACGAGAGTGGGTTAGGGTTAGGGTGAGTGCGGGACGCGAGTGGAGGAGGGGAGTGTGGGGAGAGTTGGGGAGGGCAGAGTGGGAGGGGAGGGGGAGGGGAGTGGGGGGCGGTAGTGGAGGATGGGAGTGGGGAGTGGAGTGGGGTGGAGGAGGACGGGAGTAGGGGAGGGGTGTTTGGAAGTGGAGCGGGGTAATGGTAGGGGAGGGAGAGAAGTGGGAGATGGGAGGGAGTGGAGTGGGGAGGGGAGGGAGGTGATTGGGGGAGGGGGACAGGAGAGCGGGGAGTGGGTAGGGCTTAGGGGCACGGGAGTGGGGGTGAGGTGGGGTTGGGAGGGTAGTGAGGGAGGGGATTTGGTGCAGGGTGTTGGGGGGAGGTAGAGGGGCAGGGGTATGGGCGAGGGGAGCGGGAGAGGGGCGGGGGTGAAGGTGAGTCGGCAGAGGAGTTGGGAGGGGTGTTTGGCAGGGGAGGTGGAGGTGTGGGGAGTGGGGAAGGGGAGTGGGGGACGAGGGACGGGAGAGAAGGGAGTGGGGGAGGGGAGTTGACCGAGTGGGGTGGGTAGTGGCGGAGGGTAGTGGAGCAAGGTAGTGGGGGAGAGGGTTTTGAGGGTAGGGCAGATGGAGGGGAGTGGCGGATGGGTGTGTGTGAGAGGGAGTGTGGGAGTGGAAGTGGGGGATGTGAGAGGGAGGGCAGTGTGGAGGGAGACCAGGTCTGAGCGGGAGAGGATGCGAACAAGGGGTGTAGGGGAGCGAAGTGAGGAGTGGGGGCCTGGAGTGGACGATCGGAGTGAGAGAGGGAAGTGGGATGTGGGAGGGGAGTGGGGACCGGGGACGAGTGGGGGAGGGGTGCGTTGAGGGGAATGGCAGAATGAGAGGGGAGGTGAGTGGGGAATGCGGAAGTAGAGTGGAGGATGGGGAGTGGGGAAATAGGAGAGGGGAAGGGGAGGGTGTGTAATGGTGAGGGGGAGGGGAGTGTTAGGGGGAGGGGAGTGTGAGGGGAGGGAGAGGGTAGTGTGGAAGGAAGTTGGGGAGGGGAGTGGGGGATGGGGAGGGGGAGTGTGGCAGAGAGTGGGGAGGGGAGTTTGAGAGGAGAGTGGGGGAGGGCAATGGTCAGAAAGGAGGGGGAAAGTGGGAGGAGGAGTGTGGAAGAAGGAGAGAGTGCGAGATTGGCGGAGGGGAGAGTGGAATGGAGTGGGGGAAGGGAGTGGGGGAGAGGGTAGGGGAATGAAGAGGGGGCGGGAGGGGGAGGGGAATGAAGAGGGGGAGGGAGGAAAATGTGGGGGGAATGAAGAGGGGGAGGGAGGGGAAGGTGGAGGGGAAATAAGAGGGGGAGGGAGGGGGTGGTGGAGGGGAATGAAGAGGGGGGAGGGGAGGTGGAGGGGAATGAAGGGGGCGGGAGGGGGTGGTGGAAGGGAATGCAGAGGGGCAGGGAGGTAGAGGTGGAGGGGAATGAAGAGGGGGGAGGTGGGTGGAGGGCAATGAAGAGGGGGAGGGAGGGGGAGGTGGAGGAGAATGAAGAGGGGGAGGGGGAGGGAGGGGGAGGTGGAGGAAAATGAAGAGGGGTAGGGAGGGGGAGGTGGAGGGGGATGAAGAGGGGGAGGGCGGGTGTGGTGGAGGGGAATGAAGAGAGGGAGGGAGGGGTGGTGGAGGGGAATGAAGAGGGGGAGGGAGGGGTTGGTGGAGGAGAAAGAAGAGGGGGAGGGAGGGGGTGGTGGAGGAGAATGAAGAGGGGGAGGGAGGGGCAGGTGGAGGGGAATGAAGAGGGGGAGGGAGGGGGAGGTGGAGGGGAATAAAGAGGGGAGGGAGGGGGTGGTGGAGGGGAATGAAGAGGGGGAGGGAGGGAGGTGGAGAGGAATGGAGGGAGGGGGAGTTGGAATGGAATGAATAGGGGGAGTGAGGGGGTGGAGGAGGGGAATGAAGAGGGGGAGGGAGGGTGTGGTGGAGGGGAATGAAGAGAGGGAGGGAGGGGTGGTGGGGGGGAATGAAGAGGGGGAGGGAGGGGTTGGTGGAGGAGAAAGAAGAGGGGGAGGTGGGGGTGGTGGAGGAGAATGAAGAGGGGGAGGGAGGGGCAGGTGGAGGGGAATGAAGAGAGGGAGGGAGGGGTGGTGGAGGGGAATGAAGAGGGGGAGGGAGGGGTTGGTGGAGGAGAAAGAAGAGGGGGAGGGAGGGGGTGGTGGAGGAGAATGAAGAGGGGGAGGGAGGGGCAGGTGGATGGGAATGAAGAGGGGGAGGGAGGGGGAGGTGGAGGGGAATGAAGAGGGGAGGGAGGGTGTGGTGGAGGGGAATGAAGAGGGGGAGGGAGGGGAGGTGGAGAGGAATGGAGGGAGGGGGAGTTGGAATGGAATGAATAGGTGGTGTGACGGGGTGGTGGAGGGGAATGAAGAGGGGGAGGGAGGGTGTGGTGGAGGGGAATGAAGAGAGGGAGGGAGGGGTGGTGGGGGGAATGAAGAGGGGGAGGGAGGGGTTGGTGGAGGAGAAAGAAGAGGGGGAGGTGGGTGTGGTGGAGGAGAATGAAGAGGGGGAGGGAGGGGCAGGTGGAGGGGAATGAAGAGGGGGAGAGAGGGGGAGGTGGAGGGGAATGAAGAGCTGAAGGAGGGGGAGGTGGAGGGGAATGAAGAGGGGGAGGGAGGGGAGGTGGAGAGGAATGGAGGGAGGGGGAGGTGGAGTGGAATGAATGGGGGAATGAGGGGGTGGTGGAGGGGAATAAAGAGGGGGAGGGAGGGGGTGGTAGAGGGGAATGAAGAGGGGGAGAGAGGGGGTATGGAGGAGAAAGAGGAGGGTGTGGGATGGCGTGATGGATGATAATGAAGAGGTGGAGGGAGGGGTGGTGGAGGGGAATGAAGAGGGGGTGGGAGGGAGTGGTGGAAGGTAATGAAGAGGGGGAGGGAGGGGGAGGTGGAGGGGAATGAAGAGGGGGAGGGAGGGGATGGTGGAAGGTAATGAAGAGGAGGAGGGTGGGGGAGGTGGATGGGACCGAAGAGGGGGAGGGAGGGGGAGGTGGAGGGGAATGAAGAGAGGGAGGGAGGGGTTGGTGGAGGAGAATGAAGAGGGGGAGGGAGGGGGTACGGAGGAGAAAGAAGAGGGTGTGGGAGGGGGTGATGGATGATAATGAAGAGGTGGAGGGAGGGGGTGGTGGAGGGGAATGAAGAGGGGGAGGGAGGGGGTGGTGGAGGGTAATGAAGTGGGGGAGGGAGGTGGAGGTGAAGGGGAATGAAGAGGTGGAGGGAGGGGGTGGTCGAGGGTAATGAAGAGGGGGAGGGAGGTGGAGGTGGAGGGGAATGAAGAGGGGGAGGGAGGGGGAGGTGGAGGGGAATGAAGAGGGGGAGGGAGGGGATGGTGGTGGGTAATGAAGAGGAGGAGAGTGGGGGAGGTAGATGGAAATGATGAGGGGGAGGGAGGGGGAGGTGGAGGGGAATGAAGAGGGGGAGGGAGGGGGTGGTGGAGGGGAATGAAGAGGGGGAGGGAGGGGTTGGAGGAATTGAATGAGGTTGGGGCCGGAGGGGCTGGTGGAGGGGAATGAAGATGGGGGAGGGGGTGGTGGATGGGAATGACGAGTGGGAGGGAGCGGTGGTGGAGAGGAATGAAGAGGGGCAGGTAGCGGGAGGTGGGGAAAGAAGAGGGGGAGGGAGGGGGTGGTGGGGAATGAAGAGGGGGAGGGAGGGTGTGGTGGGGAATGAATAAGTGGAGGGAGGGGGTGGTGGAGGGGAATGAAGAGGGGGAGGGAGGGGGAGGTGGAGGGGAATGAAGAGGGGGAGGGAGGGGGAGGTGGAGGGGAATGAAGAGGGGGAGGGAGGGGATGGTGGTGGGTAATGAAGAGGAGGAGAGTGGGGGAGGTAGATGGAAATGATGAGGGGGAGGGAGGGGGAGGTGGAGGGGAATGAAGAGGGGGAGGGAGGGGGTGGTGGAGGGGAATGAAGAGGGGGAGGGAGGGGTTGGAGGAATTGAATGAGGTTGGGGCCGGAGGGGCTGGTGGAGGGGAATGAAGATGGGGGAGGGGGTGGTGGATGGGAATGACGAGTGGGAGGGAGCGGTGGTGGAGAGGAATGAAGAGGGGCAGGTAGCGGGAGGTGGGGAAAGAAGAGGGGGAGGGAGGGGGTGGTGGGGAATGAAGAGGGGGAGGGAGGGTGTGGTGGGGAATGAATAAGTGGAGGGAGGGGGTGGTGGAGGGGAATGAAGAGGGGGAGGGAGGGGGAGGTGGGGAATGAAGAGCGGGAGGGAGGGGGTGGTGGGGAATGAAGAGGGGGAGGGAGGGGGAAATGGAGGGGAATGAAGAGGGGGAGGGAGGGGGTGGTGGAGGGTCATGAAGATGGGGAGGGAGAGGGTGGTGGAGGGCAATGGAGAGGGGGAGGGATGCGGTGGTGGAGTGGAATGGAGAGGGTGAGGGAGGGGGTGGTGGAGTGTGGTAGCGGAGTGGGTGATTGGTTTGGGGTAGGGGTGTGGGGTAGGGGTGTGGGGTAGGGGCGTTGTGGAGCGGAGTGTGGTCTGGGAAGTGGGGGAGTGTAGTGGGGGATGGCAGTGTGGGGTGGGAGTGTGGTAGAGACGGGCAGTGAGGACGTGAATGTAAGCGGAGTGGGGTAGGGGTGTGGGAGAGGGAAGTGGGGGAGTGGGGTAGGTTAGTGTGAGAGGGGAGTTGGGGAGTGGGGGAGGGGAATGGGGAGGCGAGTGAGGGAGGGCAGCGGGGGAGGGTAGTGGGTGAGGGGAGTGGGGGAGGGGAGTGGGGGTGGGTTTGAGGGAGGGGAATTGTGGAGGGGGTTGTCGAGGGTGTGGGGTAGGGGAGTGGGGTATGGGAGTTGTTGAGGGGACTGGGGGAGATGAGTTAAGGTGCGGGGTTGGGGAGTAGAGTTGGGGAGGGGAGTTAGGGAGGGGAGTTGGGGAGGGGAGTGGGGTAGGGGAGTGAGGTAGGGGAGTGGGGTAGGGGAGTGAGGTAGGGGAGTGCAGTAGGGGAGTGAGGTAGGGGAATGTAGGAGGGCAGTTGGGGAGGGGAGTGGGGGAGGGGAGTGGGGTAGGGGAGTTGGTTAAGTGTGTGGGGTAGGGTAGTGGGGGAGGGGATTGAGGTAGTGTTATGGGGAGGGGATTGAGGTAGTGGATTGGGGAGGGGAGTGGGGGAGGGGAGTGGGGTGGGGTAGTGGGGTAGGGGAGTGGTGGAGTGGGGTGGGGTAGTGTGGTAGGGGAGTGGTGGAGTGGAGTGGGGTTGGGTAGTGGGGTGGGGTAGTGGGTTAGGAGAGTGGAGATGGGGAGTGGGGGTGCAGAGTGGTGTCAGGGAGAGTGGTAGGGGTGGGCTCTAAGGAGGTGGAGGGAAGGGGAGTGGGGAGGGGAGTTGGGGAGGGGAGTTGGAGAGGGAAGAGGGGTAGGGGAGTGGGGTGAGTCGTGATGTAGGGGAGTGGGGGAGGGGAGTGGTGGAGGGAAGTGGGGTGTTGGAGTGGCTGAGGGGAGTGGCGGATGGGAGTGGATGAGGGGAGGGGAGGGCAGTGAGGAGGTGGAGGAAAGGGGAGTGAGGCAGGGCAGTGGGGTTGGGGAGAGCAGTGAGGATTTGGCGGGAAGGGGAGTGGGGAGGGTAATGGGGAGGGGAGTGGGGGAAGGGTGTGTGATAGGTCAGTGGAGTAGGGGAGTGGGGTAGGGGTGTGGGGTAGGGGTGTGGGGTAGGGGAGTGGGGTAGGGGAGTGGGGGTGGGGAATGGGGGAGGGGAGTGGGGGAGGGGAGTGAGGTAGATGTGTGGGAGAGGGGATAGAGGGAGTGGAATGGGGGAAGGGATTGGGGGAAGGGAGTGGGGTAGGGTCGTGGGGGCGGTAACTGGTGGAGTGGAGTGAGGTAGGGCAGTTTGAGACGGGAGTGGTGTGGGGGTGTGGGGTAGGGGAGGGCAGTGAGCAGGTGGAGGGAAGGGGAGTGACGTGGGGAGTGAGAGAGGCAGTGGCGTAGGGGAGCTGGGTAGGGGAGGGCAGTGAGGAAGAGAATGAAGGGGAGTGGGGGAGGGAAGTGAGTTAGGGGAGTGGGGTAGGGGAGTGGGAAAGTGCAGTGGGAAAGCGGAGTGGGTAGGGGAGTGCAGTGAGGAGGTGTAGAGAAGGGGGGTGGGGGAGGGTATTGGGGTCGGAGTGTTGGGAAGCGGAGTTGGGTAGGGGTGTGGGTTTTGGGTGTGGTGTCAGGGAGTGGGGTAGGGGAGTGTAGTAGCAGAGTGGGGTAGGGTCGTAGGGGAGCGAGTGGGGTAGGGGTGTGGGGGAGGCATGTGGGGTCATGGAGTGGGGTAGGGGAGTTGTGGAGGGGAGTGCGGAAGGGGAGTGGGGGAGTGGAGCAGGGTAGGGAAGTGGGGTAGGGGAGTGGGGAAGGGTCGTGGGGGATGGGAGTGTGGTAGGGGAGGGCAGTGAAGAGGTGCTGGGAAGCGGAGAGGTGGAAGGGAGTGGGGGGAGGGGAGTGGGGGAGGGGGTGGGGTATGGAAGTGGGGCAGGGGAATGGGGAAGGGGAGTCGGGTAGTGGAGTTGGGTCGGGGAGTGATTTAGGGGATTGGGGCAGGGGAGCGCAGTGAGGAGGTGGAGGGAAGGGGAGTGGGGGGAGTAGAGTCGGGAAGGTGTCTGGGTAGGGGAGTTGGGTAGTGGAGGGCAGAGAGGAGGTATGGGAAGGGGAGTGGGGGAGGGGTGTGGGGTAGGAGAGTTGGGGTGCGGAGTGGGGTCGGGGAGTGGTGTCGGGGATTTGGGTGGGGGAGTGGGGGAGCAGAGTGGCGGAGGGGAGTGTGGTATGGGTGTGGTAACGGGGGTTGGATAAGGGAGTCGGGTAGGGGAGTTGTGAAGGGGAGTGCGGTAGGTGAGTGAGGGAGCGTGGTGGGGGATAGGTGTGTGGTAGGGGAGGGAAGTGAGGAGGTGCAGGGAATCGGAGTGGTGGACGGGAGGGGAGTGGGGGAGGGGGTGGGGTAGGGGAGTGGGAGAGGAGAGTGGGGGAGGCGAGTGGGGGAGGCGAGTGGGGGAGGCGAGTGTGAGGAGGGGAGTGGGGGTGGGGAGTGCGGTAGGGGTTTTGGCGTAGGGGATTTGGGGAAGGGAGTGCGGGAGGGGAGTGGGGAGGGGTGTGGGGGAGGGGAGTGGGGGAGGGGAGTGGGGAGGGGAGTGGGGAGGGGTGTGGGGGAGGTTAGTGTGATGGGGAGTGGGGGAGGGGAGTGGGGGAGGGGAGTATGGGAGGAGAGTTGGGGAGGGTAGAGGGTTAGGGGAGTGAGGGAGCGGAGTGGGGGAGGGGAGAGAGGGAGGGGAGTGGGGGAGGGGAGTGAGGAAGGGGAGTTGAGGAGGAGAGGGGGGAGAGGGGTGGAGTAGGGCAGTGGGGTATGGGATTAGTTGAGGGGAGCGGGCGAGGAGAGCTGGGGAGTGGGGTGGGGTAGGGGTGTGGGTAGCGGAGTGGGGGAGGGGAGTTGAGGCAGGGAGTGAGGTGAGGAGTGGGGGAGGGGTGTTGTGATGGAGCGGAGTGGTGGAGGGGAGTGCGGGAGGGGAGTGGGGGAGGGGATTGGGGGAGGGGAGTGGGGACCTGGGAGTGGGGGAGGGGAGTGGGGGAGGGGAGTGGGGGAGGGTTGTGGGGGGGAATGGGGAATGGGAGTTGGGAGGGGAGTGGGGAGGGGAGTGGGGGAGGGGAGTGGGGGAGGGGTGTGGGGGAGGGGAGTGGGAAGGGGAGTGGGGAGGGGAGTGGGGAGAGGCGTGATGCAGGGGAGTTGAGGAGGGGAGTTGAGGCAGGGGAGTTGAGGCGGGGAGAGGACTGTGGGAGAGGAGTGGGGAGAGGAGTGGGGGAGAGGAGTGGGGTAGAGGAGTGGGGGAGGGGATTAGGGGACGGCGTGGGGGACGGGCGTGGGGGAGTGGGGTCGGGTTGTGGGGTCGGGGAGTGGGTTCGGGGTGTGGGGTCGGGGTGTGGGGTCGGGGAGTGGGGTCGCGAGTGGGGTCGGGGAGTGGGGTCGGGGAGTGGTGTCGGGAAGTGAGGGAGGGGAGCGCAGTGAGGAGGTGGAGGGAAGGGGATTGGGGGAGTGGAGTGGGAGAGGTGTCTGGGGTAGGGGAGTTGGGTAGTGGAGGGCAGA